>NC_137790.1:125402918-125437918 GCF_963383645.1 Muscardinus avellanarius
GGTGGCGAGAAGTGTAGGAATATTGTAAAATTGCAAGAGCCTTCCGTGACCAGACTTCCCAGAGTATGTCTATCTGCCTGTAAAACTTAGCACACCGGCAGGCATTTGGAACCTGTTGTGGAAAATGTCCTTCCTTGGAGGCTGGCACGTTCTCTAAATGGCAGTTACAGTCTTAAGCCCTCACTGTAGATCACGTCACTTTGTAACACTGCATTTCAGATGCTTAAAACCTCTGGGACATTTTAGTTGATAGAAGAATATTGAATAAACATTCAACGTCCATTTTTCTTCGAGCTTAAAATGCCTAGTTTGTTGATCTACGTGTTATTTGTAGAGGAATAATAAATTATAGACATTTCACAGGATCAAAAACTTGTATGTGTGTGTTTGGATTTGTGTTTTCGCATGTGTGCGCATTTGTGGGTCACACAGAGTTAAGGCTTTGTATTTCCAATGAGAAGGCTGGGTTGTTTGTGTTCTGGAGTTTCAATACTCCTTTCAGACATGAAAAATCATTGTTTTAATATTTTCTTTCTCCCTCCCTGTTTCTGTCTTTTTCTCTTCTCTTTCTTTCTCCCTTTCTTCCCTTTTTCTGCAATAATGGCGATAATCTGCTGAACTTTTAAAAGGGTAGAACACGTTTGATTTTAAAAAATTTAAAATAATACAAATGGCTCTAGATCTATCTATCAGCAACAGGAACTTACAAAAAAGAGACGTCGCATAACTAGAAACACAGCCAGTCTTGTAGCTAGGAGGAAACTTCTAGGCTTTTTATTGTGGAAATAACAAACCTGCTAGCGAAATGCAAAAAATAAATATATTTATAACAATCTCTCACATAAATACCTCTCTGTAAGGACATGTCACTCTAGGCTGACATTTTGGGGACTGACAATTTTAGTTCTAGGAGACACGATTTTACCTTGACAAGAAAGAGCATGATATTTTGTAGTTCTGTCATATACACATAGTATGGAATATCAACGTCATGATTTTAAACTGTATAGTTTAAAATTAAACTTATAGCAGACTTTCTTACTAATAAAGCAATTTCTATAACATGAGACCACTAAAGTAGCTTTTTTTTATGGAAATGGCAAATGAAATAAAGGACTCATTACTAAGTCATTTTGCTGTATTATTTGATTATTACCTAAATAGTGCAGATACAACTTGTGGTTTTAGGTTTACTTGATACAATGAAAATGGATGGAGGTTCACCTGAAAATATCCACTTAAGGCAGTTAGAAATCCACCTGCCAGGGCTGCAGAGAGATGCTCTCTCCTCGCCATTCCTTTTGATGATCACATAAAGAAAAGTCCAGGTATGCAACCACATTCAAGTTGAACTGCAGAAAAAAGATGTAGTCACTAATCTGCCTCAAGGTATGATGCTGTCTTTAGTCTGATGCTAATATTTATAGACTTTGAGACTATGAACTTGACATTGAGACCCGGAAAATTAAAAGAGGAAACCAAGTAAATAATCTCTATTTATAATAGAGTCTGGACAGCTAAAGTTATGAAAGCAGGTATCCACCTGTATTTTATGTATGTTCCAAAAGTGCATTAAATACACGTGTTAAAGAAAGCATAGAATGTTTTCTTCTAAGTCTACTGTACTTACTTGAGAGAAATAGGATATTAGTAGTAGTAGTAGTAGTAGTAGTATTATAAAAATATGCTAACCAATGCAAAATTTATACAATGAATATATTTTTCCCTATTGAATTTTTGAATATTTTATTTGAATATTCATACTCAGGCCAACTACAGCTGATCTAACACACATTTCGTCTACGTGTCAAAGCAAGCTGCATTTCTCACTTTCTTGGTTGTAAACACGTGTTCTAGAGGTGAGCCGTATTAATATTACCTCCGCTGGGTGTAGAAATGGTTTGCTATTAAAGTGTTCCTCAGTTTGCAAATGAAAACGCGGGCCCTGGGACCACATCAAAGGCCATCGGCTGTCATTAAGAGACATCAAAGGGTAGCCTCTCTGTAGCCTTTAAGTTTTATGGCAGGTGCCTCCGAGAGATGTCAGGTCGTGAAGGAGGCCAGGAGAAGACTCCATCTTCACTCCGTTCTCTTTGGTCCCTTTCATCTGTTTGGAGAAGGTGGGCATCTTAGGTTAGGAAGAGTTTTGCAGTGACTTGAGTCCCGGACATCAAGCCTCTCTGGTTTCAGCTTCTCTCAGCATGGAAGCTGCAGTCATGGTCTCTCTTGTTGGGCACATCTGGGGAACAGAAAAATGATCCTCATGATACTGTCATGGAGTGCCTGTGAGGCAGAGAGTCAGGAGCCTCTTTTTGGCTCCTTTCAGGAGACAAACACAGAGGCGGTTTGGGTACTTAGGTGATGCAGGATAACTCTGAGAGGGACCATTTCCAAATCCTAAAGCCACATTCTCAAATGGCTAGCGTGGGCCTGGGACATTTCATAGAAGACTGATTGATGGAATTTCTATTTAAACAAAATAGCACAATAAGTCCAGTTTCTTCTGCATAAAGCCTATCCATCTAATTATTCCCTTAATGAGATGTTACAAAAACTTATATGAAGAATAACAGCTTTATAACTAAATTAGGGGAAAACAATGTTTTTTTTTTTATTTATTAGAGAAATGCACCTATTGCACACGAAACCAAATACTGTGGTCTTCCTTAGATTTTTTTTTAACAAATTTTTTCAGCTACACCCGTGCCATCTTAGGGTACATTGATTTAATGTTGCTTAACAAGTATATTCTTTATATTTTTGTAGGCCCCAAACATATCTTGGCTAGTTGTTTCTACTTTATTAGGACCAAACAAAATTTGTACAAGGACTAAGAAATTATCCTAAGCTCCGAAAAATTTCTTTTTGGTCTAATGAATTAATATATCTGAAGGATACAGTTAAAACCACTTTGCACTGCTTTGATCCTTCACTCTGATGTCATTAAGTAGTCTAAGCATTTTATTATGAAGGGCTCTGTTTACAAATTAGACCAAAGAACACGTTTCCCACTGAAGATCAGCATATATATTGTATTTTATTTCAGACGCACATGACACAACCTTAATATTAGAGGCAGATGATTAAAAGAACATTACCTGAGCCATGAGCATCACTGAATGAGCTATGCTAAATTGGTTGTTTTCTGTTTTGTGATTAATTGTGCTTCTAAACCATATTTTAGTGTGCTTTGTTTTTCTGTCCCCAGTCATCCCATATTATTAAAGAGAAATTCTGCATATCTCTCCTGGAGTCCAATTAAGGATTTGCATCATGACTAGATTTTTCACTTTAATTACTGTATATAAAGTAGGTTTTGACTTATTTCCATATTTATCAAACTATGCAGAAGAAGCAAAATTCATCAAATAAACAGATATCTGTGGCTATAATTGCAGCCTGCATTGAGCATGTAGGAAGAAAATATGAGGGTCCAAATTTCATTATGTAGAACATAATAAACATCTGAATAATTAAACTGTGTGTAAATCATAGGCTTGGCAGTGGGAAGAATGGGAGACACCTACATTTGATCCAAAAATATTTTAAATATATTTCTAAAAATACAGCCTGAACATTAAACAACGAGTTGAGAAAACTTGCATCTTATTGGGTCAAAATAGAACATGGGATAATGTGCATTAGAGTTTTTAAAAATTAATTGCTATGGATGATAAGGTTTCTGTGTGCGTGAATGTCCAGCCTCCCTTTTATAACAAATAGAGCTGAAAAGAAACATATTAGCGAATTATTTTGATGATTTTCTTTGTAACTGTACTGCAAATAATTGACTTGGTGAAGGTGGTTCGTCAGTTTCTAGAATTAAGAAAAAATACCTGGCTTCAAAATATTTATGATTAATTAATTAACAATTAATTAATTAACAATTAATTAATTAATGCATTAAGGTGGGTTGTTGCTGCGTTGCCCAGGCTAGCCTCGAATTCCTGGGTTCAACAGAGCCTCTTGCTTCAGTCTCCAAAGTAGTTTGGGTTACAGGGGTGTGTCGCTGCATTTACCATAATATTTATAACTTAAAGTCCTAAATAAACATCCTACTTACACACGGTTAGCCCTACTTCTAATTGTTTAGTAGAATAATTATAACTAATAAATACACGGGCTTTATTTTTATTATATTGAATCTTTCATGATCAGTAGTATATAAATATCACAACCAAGATATTAGCAACTTATCCAGAGTGGAAAAATCCAGGAGTTCTCTCATTTTTAGCTTGATTCTTTAACTTTTAAGACATTCAGGGGAAAAGAACTGTTTCATCATTCGTTATATTGTCTCTAGTGTCACAAATGAATTGGGTTTATTAATTTCAAAAATTTCAAAAAAGACATTTTAATTTAAAATTTTAGCAGAGTTGAGCTCCTGACAAGGCAAGCTTAATTCTAGTTATTGGAAGGTTTCTACGGGCTTTGAATTAATTTATCTTGTAAGCCTGCTGTGACTGTAGCTGGTTACTTTTGAATTAGATATTAAAGACAGATAAAGTGATGAACCCGCTTGTCTTCAGCTCTGTGCGGATTTATCATATTTTGATTTCCACGGCCTCCCAGAAGTGAGGATGTCTAGAAAACAGGAAGTGTTTAATGTGCTCTGACATCTTTTATTTTTTTCTATCACTGATGCAGGATTTCTTTAACCTTCAGATATGTCACAGAATTAAAATATATATATATATATAGAATATATATATTATATAATATATATATTTATATATATTAAAAATATATAGAATATATATAAAAGAATATATATAAAAGAATATATATAAAAGAATATATATAAAAGAATATATATAAAAGAATATATATAAAAGAATATATATATATATATATATATATATATATATATTCGGGCTTTTCAAGGCAATGGGAGTGAATTATATCAAAGCTTCTGTGTTCTGGCCCCCCTAATAACTTGGTTATGTCTCAACATGCAGTGTATAGAACAGACGATGCACAGAACAGAATTCAGCGTCGAAGTATCGCCTGTGCCGTATCTTAAATTTTCCAGGTGAAGAAATAGGTCTGCATTCTCTCAAATAATGGGGTGCTGCAGATCTCTTTGTACTAATGATTCTGATAACTGTATAATATTGTCTCCTTCTCTAATAGTATTTCTGCTGATGTTTCCTAGCTGGCCCCCTATTTTCCCCTTAAGGTTTATATTCAGGAAACCGATGAACAGTTAAAAAAATAAAAAATAAATAAAACATCAACGGATTATTTGTAAACACATTAAAAGCAATTAGCAGGCTTGAATGGGATCAATTAGGTGGATATTTAATGGTGTCTCGCCAGAAATAACTGGTCGTTGGGGTTAATACTAAGTGTTCCTATTTCCCGCAACTAGTTCTGTAGATAAAGTCATTTATATATGGTTAGATAATAAAGGCCTATGTTGCTATGGAACCTGGAGAGAAAAGCTTCAAAGCATTTGTCTATTAAAGAGTCACAATAGTGATAAAATGTTAAAGGGGAGATGATGAAAGTAAAATTTATACGTTTCTACATGCAAGTTATACAGCTGGATATTCTGAGTAGAGAATATTTCTTCAAGAAATAAATTCCATGAGCCGAATTTTCATCTCTTAAAGACAGTTCTTAGTAGGTGGAATTTTCTAGAAGAAAGAAAAACTATGATTGGCATTTGTATTTAATGGATAAATCTGAAATGGCCTTTTATTTTCTTTACTGGCTTTGACAATAATGATAGTTTAGAAAATAAATTATTTTTGAAAATATTAGTTATAATCTACAAAACAGATGTGCTTTCTGTTGTATGTGGAGCAGAATCATCAATATAGATTGTTTCCCCTTCTGAACAATAGAATGTTCTTCCTTTTATTTGTAGGGTTCTTACAATTGGCCTCTGCTGATATCTAAAACTCTTACCACTCAGGAAGACATATCTCATTCTGTTTATTTTTCTATTATTCCCTAATCAAATCTTAGGCTTCTATTATAGAAAAGAATTAATCTAATAGAGAACTTGTTGGCTTTTGCCACTGATTTAGAATCTGAGGGATTGAGGCCTGAAAAACGGTGTTGTAAGCAATTATTCTTGTATGCTGACAAGCTTTAGTTTGCATCCTGAAAAACTGGTGCCTATAATATATTTATTATAAATTTTGCTGCCAGATGTGGTGGCATGCACTTGTAATTCTAGTACTTGGGAGGCTGAGACAGGAGGATTGAAGATTCAAGGCCAGCCTTAGAAAGTAGTGAGACTCTTATCAGCCTAGCGAGGACTTGTTTCAAAATAAAATAATGAAATGGGGGGTGGGACTGTAGCTTGGAGGTAGAATATCCCTGGGTTCAGTTCCCAATACTACAAAATAAATAAATAAGCAAGCAAACAAACAAATAAATAAACTTTGCTGATATACAGAATGTACCATGAAAAAATTTAAAATATATGCAATATTATTGACTGTAAATTCCACTGAACCAACCAATTTTCAGTGTGATTTCTGTAATTTTTTTGTTGTTGTTGTTGTTGCAGGTCTGGGGATGAAACCCAGGGCATTTTATCTCTGAGCTACACCCCCAGCCCTATTTTTTATTTTTTAAATATTTATTTATTTATTTATTTATTTATTTATTTATTTATTGGCGGTACTGGGGATGGAACCCAGGGGCGTTTTTACCTCCGAGCTAACACCCTCAGACCTATTTTTTAGTCTTTTTAAATTTTTGGAACGGGGTCTCACTGAGTTGAGAAGGGCCTCCGTAAGTAACTGAGGCTGTCCACTAACCATCTCAGCCTCCAGAATGCTGGGATTACAAGTGTGCACCATCGCACCCAGCTTATTCTTTATTTTGAAACAGGGTCTCACTGAGTTGTAGAGGGCCTCACTAAGTAACTGAGGCTGTCCTCGAACCGCGATCCTCCTGTCTCAGCCTCCCGAATGCTGGGATCACAAGCGTGCGCCACCACACCTGGCTGGAAGAATGTGTTTTAAGATTTTTTTTTTTTTTTTGTGTGTGTGTGTGTGTGTGTGTGTGTGTGTTATTCATGATGTACTGAGTATAGAAAGAAGACATGTTTAAGACTGATCTGTTTTAGTGTAGACAACAAAATCAACAATGTAATATATGCCTTGTTTTGCAACATTTTTAAAGTTTGGTGTAAATACACTTACCTGGCCAGTTTTAAGCTACTTATATGATGTCACATAAGCAGAATTGGGAGGAGTTGCCCAGTATCACACAATTATATACCATTTCCGCTCCAGTGATACCATAGATGTGAATAACCTGAGAGCAAGAGAATACTAAGCACTGCAAATGAAGTTTTAAGTATGTTTTACTTTTATTGCAAAATAATTAAAAGAGCCAAGAGTGGTGGTAGACACTTGTAATCTCCCAGCATTTGGGAGGCTGAGACGGGAGGATCCTGGATCACAGCCAGTCTCGGCTACTTAGCAAGCCCCTTTGTAACTCAGTGAGACACTGTTTCAAAAATAAAGAATAACGCCGGGGGCGTGGTGGCGCACGCTTGTAATCTCCGCGCTTGGGAGGCAGAGACAGGAGGATCGCGCTGGTTCGAGGCCAGCCGTGCGCGCTGGCTTAAGAGACCCTGTTTCCAAATAAAAAAGTTAAAAAATAGGTCTGGGAGTGTAGCCCGTGGGAGTATATCCCGGAGGTAAAAGGGCTTCCAGGAACCCCAGTACCACCACCAAAAATAAATAATAATAATAATAATAATAATAATAATAATAATAAAATTAAAAAATAAAGAATAAAAAATAGAGCGGGGCATGTAGTTCAGAGGTAAAATGTTCCTGGGTTCTATTCCCAGTATTGCAAAAAAAAATATTTTCTTAGATAATTTTAAATATATTTAAGATATTTGAGGTAATTTATATTCAAAAACATGATTTTATTCTTAATCCTGATTGTGTTACACAACTGGCTTATGAAAATCCTAAAAGTTTAATAATTTAAAATTAATTAAAATATAATCAGAAAGATTAGACATTTCTCAAGGGGATAGACAGATATATAGATAGATTACTTCCATAATGAATTGCGTACTTTACACACAGGCATGTGGTAGGTTGTTTTGTGTATGTATTAACATCACACCATAAGAAAAAAGCATTTATTTAGTGCCCTCAAGGCTAATGGTTGTGAGAAATGGAGAAACGTGACTTTGTTTTTAACCTCACTCATCACACACTTGTGCGAAAACGTGAAGATAATGTAGTAATTAGTGAGGCGTGGAGGGGTGGCAGTTGTACCTTGGTGGTTGAACACGTGTTTGAAATGCTCAAGAGGCTGGGTTCAATTCATAGAAGAAGAAAAAAAAAAAAAGAAAAAGAAAAGAAAAGGTAGAACGAGGTGCTAGGGTATGGAGACAGGCTGATGGTTCTAGGATGACTACAGATGGTGTTATAGGCACTTGTAGAAGAGGTGAAACGTAACTGAACATGAATCATGGATGGTGAAACTTAACGTAACTATCATGAATCATTAATAGTCAAACCTAGCCACCGTTCTCATATTATATTGGGAACCACCCCCCCCCCAAAAAAAAAAAAAAACTAGCTGGATAAACACACCAGATTCAGGAGTTTTTCTCAGACCGTTTTCTTTTGTTTGCTGGTTGCTTGTGGCACTAGGGATTGTACGTAGTATCCAGTGAAGAAAAATTACAGAAAAAATCCAGTGGTATACCTGTGCCGTCTATAGTCAACAGTGATGGATCTTCTGTGTCTAGACACAGGGTCCTTCAGTCTAGCCTTTTGAGGTGTATTTTCTGTGCTCATTCTGCACCAAGTCTGTTCTCCTCAAGCTCCCCCTGTCTTGTTTTCTTAAGCATCTTTGGTCTTCTCTTCCACAGTTTTAATTCCTCCTCTGACTCTTGGTCCATCTCTGGATCATTGTGCGATGCTGTTTGGTTCTGTTGCCCAACAAACACAAAAACCCTGTAGGGTCAGCAGAAGGTTAATTGGTTTCTGCACTGATCTGTTTTACAATATTCTTTCTTTTTGTAGTGCAGCAAAACATCCAGAATTCATGGCAAGCTAGAGGGAACCTACTCAGAGCTGGAGACGGCTTCACAGATACAAAGAGGCAGGTAGTAATGAAGCCTGCCATCACCTACGACCTAGGAGAGAGAGGAAGGGAGGGGGATTCTCTATTACAGGCAAGAGGATTCTGTTAGTAAGACCCCCCCTCCCCGCCCCGTCTCTCCACACCTTTCTCTCTTCCTTTCTTTTTTGGTACTGGGGATTAAACTCAGAGCTTCACCCACTGAACTATATGCCCAGTCCTCTTTATTTTGGGATAGGGTCTTCCTAAGTTGCCTAGGCTACCCTCCAACTTGGATCTTTCTGCCTCAGTTTCCCAAATAGCTGGGATTACGTGTTTGCACTATCACACCTCATTGTTCCTCCTTTTTGAAGCTTTAAAAAAATACATCAATATCTACATTAATTTTTTAAATGACACTAATAGCTATTTTAAAAACATGAAACAGAAATCTATTTGTTTAGTTACTACATTTAATTGATGGTCACTTATTTAAAACCCAGTAAGATTTTGAATGTCAGCTCAGCATTGTGGTGTAGCCCTGTAATACCAGTACTTGGGAGGCTGAAATAGGAGGATTGCAGGTTTGGGGCCAGACTCAACGATTTAGTGAGATTCTCAGAAACTTAGTGAGATGCTGTTTCCAAATAAAAAATAAAATAGAGAGGTGTAGCTTTAAGGTAGAATGCCCCTGAGTTCAATCCCCAGCGCCACACACGATTTTTTTTTTAATGTTACTTGAGCAAATAGAGTCTACTCCCCCAAAGGCACACATTTAATTCCCCTTGTTTTTCCTTAATTCTGTTCTCTGCCTATATGGAAGTCATGTCAATTTCTCCAGCTGATTGTGCCTTCTTTCATTTCTGGCCTTAGGCACAATGTATGTTGTGCTCAAAATACTCTTGCATGAACTCTTTGCTTACAAAATTCCTGCTCATTCTTTACAATCTCACTTTTACCAGATCTAGGTGACCTTTAAGGAACCCTTTGCCAGAAACCTGCGTCGACCGTGTTTCTGTGTGGATTATTGAGTTTATTATCTAGTCAGTCAGCTACATGAAACCAAGGACGCGATGTGTCTTCTTGGATTTCTTCTCTTCAGTGCGGGGACACCCAGTACATTTTTTCTTAAATAAATGAATGATTTGACTCGAGATAGAAAGTTACCTGTAATACTAACTATGCCTGATGTTACTACATGTCTACCAAAATGTATTTCCCCCCAGTCTTTGAGTAATAGAACACCTAAATTTTAGCTGAGCACACATGTGCATAGCTAAAGACTGTATTTCCAGCCTCCTTTGCAGCTAGGTGTGGCCAGCATGAAATTGTGGCCACAGAGGTATGAAAAAATGTGCCCTACTCCACCTCGGGCTCATGCTTCAAAACCAATAGACATGTGTGCCTCCTGCCCCTCTCCCTTCCCATACGCTGAAGCAAACCTCCTTTTAGGTTATAAAGTAGGGCCATGGTCCGACGAAATGCACTGAATGAGCCCGCATTTCCAGCAGATTGCGTATTCAGGAGCTGTACTACCACCCTACTGTCTCTGCACTGTCCTCTCTGGACAGCTATCTGGGGAGAAATAAAACTTATCTTGTTTACACTACTTGAGTTTTTTGTGTGTTTTCAATATGAGACATAGACTGTGTATAGTTTGCATATTTCAGTTGGCTAATCGGTAAATTGATGAATGTGCTAGATATTTATTGTCAGTAATTGACATTCAGTGCCAATTATGAGAGGAAGAATGTGCTTACCTCTTTCTCTATAATGAGACAAACTCATTTTAGGTAACTGGCTTAAAATATCTCTGCTAAGATTTGTGATTAATTACAAATATTTCTTTCTTCCTTCCTTCCTTTCTTCCTTTCTTTCTTCCTTCCTTTCTTTCTTTCTCTCTCTCTTTCTTTCTTTCTTTCTTTCTTTCTTTCTTTCTTTCTTTCTTTCTTTCTTTCTTTCTTTCTTTTTCTCTCTGTGACACTGGGGATTGAACCCAGGGGCATTCTACCTCTGAAATAGGCCCCAATCACTTTTTAAAATTTTATTTGAAAACTGGGTCTCAATATCTGGTGTGGCAGCGTACACTTGTAATTCCCGCATTTGGGAGGCTGACACAGGAGGATCACGGTTCAAGGGCCACCTCAGCTACCTAGTGAGGCCTTTTGCAACTCAGTGAGACCCTGTTTCAAAATAAAGAATAAAAAATAAGGCTGGAGGTGTAGCTCGGAGGTAGAATGCCCCTGGGTTCTATCCCTAGTACTGCAAACAAATAAACAAACAAACAAACAAACAACAACAACAAAAACTGGGTCTCAGTAGGTTGCTGAGAGTCTTGCTAAATTGCTGAGGCTGGCCTCGAACCCGTGATCCTCCCGACTTAGCTTCTCAAGTTTTGGGATTGCAGGTGAGCCCCACCATGCCAGACTTTGGTTTTGTTTACACCCTTTATCTCTTTCTTTCCTCATCCCATTTCCCCACAAGTTCTGACATAGAAAAAGGAGGTGCTTGAAAGAGCTTAAGATTGAAAACTTGATTCAATAAAAAATTCCAATTTTAAGACATTTGTAGGAAGTCAGTCAGAATAGTGCTATCAGTCAATGCTTCCTACATGTTCCGGGAACTGAATAGACTAGAAAGGCTAATCCATGCAGTCCTCAGAGAACTAGCATCTTGTACTAGGCGTGAAACACGTGCACAGTATATGATCACTGTTGAAATGACATTTCCACTTCAAATTCAGGGTGTCCCAAACAGAACTCAATAGTCTTCCTCTGCCCTATGCCTTCCAGTTTCCTCTTTCTCAATGAGGAGAATCACCATATTTCTAGTGATATTTGTGTGTTTTGTTACTAATCCCTATCAGTGTCGCTTCAGATCTATTTCTATAATATGCTCACTTAGGCTCCTTGTATCTTGAGCAAACTATCCCAAGGTACTGTTCTTTGTCACTCTAAAAAATAAAAAAAAAATCATCTGGTTTAACATTTGCGCTTATAGTCTGTTTCCTCCGCAGTGGCTGCCCTTCATTGTTCTGTTGATACGCTCACTTAGTAATTCCAAATTCCCACGTAAAGCGGCCATCTGTGGATTCTCATTGCCCTTGGGATGAAGACCAAGACTCTGATCAAAGCCTGTCTTTCCTCCTGTAGGCCTATCTGCGAGCCACATGCCCAGCCTCATTTAGCAATATGATTCCCTGCCATCTTAACATTATTTCAGATTCTTTACCATTTCCCCACCAACCACAGGCCCTTTGCATCTGCTCTTTTGTAGGGAATGCTCCTTAATACCCCTCTTAGCTACTCTTTAAATCATAGCTCTGCTGGGTATGACGACACATGCTTGTAATCCCAGTACTTTGGGGAGCTGAGACAGGAGGATTGCAGGTGCGTGGCCAGCCTCAACTACTTAGCGAGGCCCTCAGAAACTTAGTGAGACTGTTTAAAAATAAAATATAAAAATAGGGCTGGGGTGTAGCTCAGAGGTGGCATGCCCTTGGGTTGAATCCTCAGTACAAAACAAAAAACAAAACAAAAAAAAAAACAATCATAGCTCTGTTTTCACAAACATTAGCTTTAGTTTTTATTACTTTAGGATTCCTTACCTAACCTGCTATTATATATTTTAGCATAAAATTTATTTTCTTATGGGTTCTCTAAATGAAACCCAGGGCCTCAAGCATGCTAGGCCAATGCTCTACCACAGAGCAGCAGCCCAAGCCCTAGAAAATTCTTTGCAGGGTACATTATAGTTGCATTAACAAAGGCATCCTTCTGTGTCGTTACTGAACTGGTCTTTGATTACCTAAGTATCAAATGGATGAAGACAGAAATTATCCCTATATTTTAAAATTATTATATTTTTTGTATTTTATATAATGCCTGAGATATAGGCTATAATGAAATATTTGTGGAATGAAAAATCTTTTCTTCTATTTTCCTTCCTTTCATATTTTTCTCCTTTCTCCTTTCTCCCTCCCTCTTTCCCTCTCTTCCTTCCTTTCGTCCCTTTATCTTTCTTTCTTTCCTGCTATTTTTGGGGTAGGCAACCATGAATGATAAATAACCCGACTGTATTTGGATTAATCAAGAAAACAGGCCAGAAACGATAAAGAAACTCATTATTTTGAAAATGTCCAGCCCAGAAATGTTGGCACATGCCTATAATCCCAGCGTGTGGGAGGCTGAGACAGGAGAATCGCAGGTTTGAAGCCATCCTCGGCAACATAGCGAGACCTACAGCAACTTAGCAAGGACCTGTTCCCCCAAAAAAAGAAAGGCCAGAGATGTAATTCAGAGGTAGAATGTCTCTGGGTGGTTCAGTCCCCCAACACACACACACACACACACACACACACACACACACACACACACAGACGAAATGTCTTTAATTTTTTGTTAATTAAATGATTGTCATTATAGTAGGTATTGTAGCAAACAATGTTTAATTTTGATGTATATTTATTTGAATTTTATAATCCAAAATACATTTTATAAAAAGGGAACTTTAACTTTTCAGCATTTAAAAAATTTCAAGTTATCCCAGTTACTTTGCACAAGACTGAAAACACACCCAGTAAGGAATGATCCAGTCCTTTCTCTTCATTCTATGAGAGCACTTCTTACTTTCTATTTCAAAGTGAGACCTTTCTGATTAGTTTCTTTTTTTTTTCTTTTTTTTTTTTTTTTGTGGCACTGGGGATGGAACCCAGGGGCATTGTATCTCTGTGCTCCAGCCCTATTTTTATCTTTATTTTGAAACAGTCTCATTGAGTTGCAAAGGGCCTTGCTAAGTAGCTGAGGCTGTCCGATAACCGTGATCCTCCGGTCTCAAGCCTCCCGAATGCTGGGATTACAAGTGTGCGCCACCATGCCCGGCTTGTTCAGTTTATTTTTAGAAAACCGTCCATCGATTCAATTCATAATTGAAGAAACCATTTGTTTACAGACGCATACAGCATTAGCTTTCTACCGGAGACCTACAGATATAGCATAATGTAGCGTGTTTGGAAATGATAGCACTATTTTGTTTACTTTTGTGGGGGACACACTTAGAATCGAGGAAGCGAATCTGTTCCATCTTGACCCACATTTTCATTGGTGACTATTTTCTTCTTTCACCTGTAAAAACCGGATTCATCTTCAACTGGATAATGGCATTCTGAATCAGACTATGGATGGGGCCCCAATCCCAGAAGGCAAATTTGTGAGTTTTAGATAAATGTCACGTATTTTTGTTTAATTACCTCAAAATATATAATACGGCAGGGGTGAACGGCAGCTGCGTGAGGATGTATACATTCAAGACTCCTCTGGCTGGTTTTCGGCCAAGGCTGCCTTGGTTCCAGTCTCTTTGTTTACCATGTGCAAAGGGCTGGATCAACTTTCAAACACTTTATTATGGTTTAATGGGGGAATCATTAGTAGATGGGTTTAACAGACCCAAATGCTAGACGCTCAGTGGTTTATTTTTCAAGATTAAAATGTCTGTTTCTAACCTTCAGTAGTTTAAAGCAAATTTGCATACAGCTGTATCCAGTTAAGTGCCTTTCAGGCTTCTTGTTACATTAAGAATGAACAAGCGTTAAGAGTGCTTGTAATACAATTGACTTTAGGCTGAATTTTACATTAATGGCCCCCTTTGTTATTTAGCTGGCATTAAAGGCTTAAGTACAAGAAAATCCATGTACAAAGAGTATCATTTTTATTTTAATTTAAATTCCCAAGAAATTTAGTGACTAAAACATCCGTTATGCCATTTGGAATAATTTTTTTTCTCCCTAAAGCTCTTTGTAGCAAGAGACACATGTTAGCAGAATCCCAAAATGTGGTTACCTCCGATTGCTGAGTAAATTGATAGAGACTAGAGCAAAAGAAATTTTAAGCACAATGGCCAGGGACAGAAAGCTGAAGGGGTCTTGGTGTTTCTTAGGATGCTGTTAGAAACTGAATCCTTAACACTGACTAACAGGATAAAGGACTGTTGGAGAGATGGGGAGGAGGATTCTAGGAGGGTGTACGTGCTGCCAGGGAGATAACAGGCCGCTGGCTGACCAGGAAGTGTTTTCACCCAATCTCCAAGGCAAACTCTTGGACAGTCTTTCTTTCTGACAAGTGTCTACAAATAATGCTCTTTATGTGACATAGGCTGTGTGTGTGTGCGCGCGCGCGTGTGTGTGTGTGTGTTACTAGGAATTGAACTCAGGGGAATTCTCTGAGGACCTCACTAAGTTGCTCAGGCTGGCCTCGAACCTGAGATCCTTCTCTCTCAGCCGCCCAAGTATTGGGATTACAGGCATGCACCACCAAGCCCAGCTGCTTATTTATTTCTATCCGTAATATGAACCATTCAGTGCCTAATAAAATGTCCACTTCTCTAGACGTGGTGTGGTGTCCTAAGAGAGTGAATTTTAAAATAAACTTTAATGCCACATCTTAAAAAATATGCTAGTCTGTAGCCGGGCATGGTGGCGGGCACTTGTAATCCCAGTAGTTGGGAGACTGAGACAGGAGAATCGCAGGTTCGCAGCCAGCTTCAGCTACTTACTGAGGTTCTTCTGTAACTTAGTGAGACCCTGCTTCAAAATAAAATATAGAAAATAGGGTTAGGAGTATAGTTCAGAGGTTGAATGTCCTTGAGTTCAATCCCCAGTAACACACACACACACACACACACACACACACACACACTATTCTGTGATCCTATTTCTTAGAAACCGCACCATAACTGTGCACAAGGCACCAGGTGAGGACCTTTGCTTTGCTTTCTAGACATTTGAGAAATGGCCTTGACTGTGGTTGGTGACCTGGGACCTTGTATTGGCCTCCAGAAACCCCATTGTGAACATTGATCATCACTGAAAGTTAGTTCAGATATGGAAACAAAAGGGAAAGAGACTGCATTGACTCTATAATAAAGATGTAATCTTTTAGCTGGGCATAGTGGTGTGTTCCTGTAATCCCAGTACGTGAAAAGCTGAGGCAGGAGGACTGTGAGCTTGAGGCCAGCCTCAGCAATTTAGAAGACTCACTTTCAAAATAAAAAATAAAAAGGTAGAGTGAGCCTGGGTCCAGTTACCAGTACCAAGTAAAATACAACCTTTACGTTTGAAACATTCCCTCTTTTATTTGCTTTTCTTTCTAAAAAGTAAAGTTCTAAGAAATATTTGATTAATTAAATGATCTAATAGTTGACTTTAATAATACAATTATTTAAAAACTAAATAATAATAATAATAATATAATAAAGCCAAACAACAACAACAACAACAACAACAGCAACAACTAATGATGTGAGGTATTAAACCTGAGGCCTTAAGCATGCTAGATAAAGGGCTTTTTCACAGCCACATTCCCTATCCCTTGACTGCCCAGTTAATAAATGTTCATTACAAAAAATCATCTTCTCTTTTGTCTTTCACTATTCTTTTATTTTTTTATTTATTTATTTTTTGGTACTGAAGATTGAACCTAGTGCCATTTTACCTCCAAGCTACACCACCAGCCCTGCTTTTATTCTTTACTTTGAAACAGGGTCTCAGTAAGTTGCAGAGGGCCTCACTAAGTAGCTGAGGTTGGCTGTGAACCCAGATCCTCCTGTCTCAGCCTCCCAAATACTGGGATTATAAGCGTGCACCACAATGTCTGGCTTTTAACTCTTCTTTTAAGAGTGTTGTTTGAAGTTAATCTACCTAACATAATTTAAGAAGTGACATTTCAATTAAAGATATGAAAAAATTGATGGGAAGAGACTGAGATTCGAAGTGGTATCTGTTGACTGGGGTAGGTTCATTACCAGGATACCACTGAGTGATAAGTCCACAGAGAGAGAAAATGAGCAACTGGAAAGTCTGGCCAAAGAAAATGTCCCGTAGAACAAGGAAATGCCCCAAGAATCTCTGGGTAGGTGGGCGGGGCCTCCCAACTTGGCCAAGCGCCCGAAGTGTGGGATGGTGATATCTTTCAAATATTTCCAAGAAATTGGACATCAAGATGTAACTAGAATCTAGTCCTAGTGGCGCAGGTCTGTAATCCTAGTACACGGAAAGCTGCAGCAGGAGGATCACAGGTTTGATGTCAGCCTCAGCAATTTCGCGAGACCCTAGCTAGTTAAGTTATGAGACCCTGTTTCAAAATAAAAAAAAAAATAGAACCAGCCGGGCAGGGTGGCGCATGCTTGTAATCCCGGTACTTGGGAGGCTAAGACAGGAGGATCGCAGGTTTGCGGATTGCCTCAGCTATTTAGTGACGACCTCTGAAACTTAGTGAGACCCCATTTCAAAAAAAAAAAAAAAAGAAAAAGAAAAAGAAAACCCCAAAAAACAAAACAGCTGGGCATGATGGCACATGCTTGTAATCCCAGCATTTGAGAGGCTGAGACAGGAGGATCGTTGTTCCCAGACAGCCTCAGCTACTTAGGCCTTTTGCAACCCAGTAAGACTCTGTTTCAAAATAAAGAATAAAAAAATATATAGGGCTGGGGGTGTAGCTCAGAGGTAGAATGCTCCTGGGTTCAATCCTCAATTCTGTCAAAATAAATAAATAAATAATAAATAAATAGATAAGTAAGTTCTGGAATTGGAATGCCCCTGGATTCAGCATTGGATCTGAGTGATAAGGAAGAAACCCAAATCGGTGGACTTACAGTGATAAAAGGCCTGAGGTAAAAAATGTATGGGAGTGAACTTAGCCACAGAGACCCTGGCCAACTGGAGAGCTCAGGCCTCATCTATCTAGTTAGGTGCTTATCCGTGCTCTTGGTGGAGAAATGCAGGCCTGGGGTAGGTAGAACATGCAACCCCTGAATTTAGAATCTTCATTTTTTGCGGATCTGGGCATGGAACCCAGGGGACTTTGACCTCCGAGCTACATCCCCTGCCCTATTTTTTATTCTTTATTTTGAAACAGGGTGTCAGTTGTGGAGGGCATACTAAATTCCTGAGGCTTCCCTTGAACCTGTGATCCTCCTGCCTCAGCCTCCCAAGTACTTGGGTTACGGTAATGTGCCACCATACCCAGCTTGAGCTGACATATTTAAAGTTTTTCAAACAATTCTATACCATGAGTTCTCCTTAATCAATCAATCAGTCAATCAGTCATTTATTTACTCACCTCATTCATTTCTGATATCTCAGCAAAAAATATTACCTCTTAGAAAAGTTGTTCCTGAAAAATCCTGTTCCTCAACCCCCAAAGATGAGGTAAGTATTGCTCTTATAAGACTTTAAGGTTTTTGTTCCTCTTAACTATCCAGTCTTTCACTCCAACCCCTTTTATTTTGTTGGTTGTGGTTGTGGGTACACAATAATCTATTTAACGTCTACTTATTCATTAGACTATCAATATAAAAAGTTTGGGTTTTGTTTGTTTTCCTCAATGCTATTTTGCCACGGGCTATAAAGGTCTTCAGAATATATTTACTGACCCAATCAAAGAATTGAGCCCAGGCACAGCAGAACTAATGTATTTCTAGGAAAAGTGCATGTGAGATCTCTCCATGGTCCTGAAAACAACTTCCAAAAAGGGCTATTTGATCTGTCCTTCCTTCCTTCCTTCCTTCCTTCCTTCCTTCCTTCCTTCCGTCTGTCTGTCTTTCTGTCTTTCTTTTTCTCTCTTTTCTCTTTCTCTCTTTCTTTCTTTCTTTCTTTCTTTCTTCCTTTCTTTCTTTCTTTCTCCTTTTTCTCTTGTTCTTGTCCTCTTCCTCCTCCTCCTTTTTTCTTCTTTTTTATCCTTTCTTCTTTTTATCCTTTTATTCCTCTTCCTCCTCCTCTTCCCCCTCCTCCTCCCTTTCTGTACTGAGGATTGAACTCAGGGGCATTCTATCTCTTGAGCTACATCCCTTGACCTCTTTTATTTTTATTTTGAAACAGGGTCTCACTAAGTTGCCAAGGGACTTGCTAAGCTGCTGAGGCTGGCCTCCAACCTGCAAACCTTTCTGTCTCAACCTCCCAAGTACTGGTGTTACCAGGGTATATTACTACTTGGTTGAAACATTTTGGACTGATGGTGTCAGGCACAAGCTGAACTAACAATAACTGACTGGACAGAGGAAAAATATGCAAGAAAGGAAGGAACTAACAAAATAGACAATAGTTGTTTGCACCCTTCTATAAATGTTTTTGACATACATAATCATAGTTGATCTTTACAACAATGCAGTGATATAGATATTTTAATGTCATTTTATAGTTGAAGAAACTTACTCTCAGGGAGATTAGTTTTCAGGAAGTTCCAGTGGTCAGAGGTGGCTAAGATAACAGTCGAAAAAGCAGCGTGTTGGACTGTAAAGCCAGTAACAGGTGCTGGATCGGAGGCTTTGCCAGAAAGCCTTCTCACCTAGAGGTAGAATGAGATTCATAAACTCACACATCAGGTTCTATCTGTAGTCGTGCAGATGGACCCATGCTAGATTCAGGAAGAAAGAGACAGCAGAGTTCATGAATCAGCCAAGGTCTACATCATAGAGCCCACCATTG
The DNA here is from genome assembly GCF_963383645.1 of Muscardinus avellanarius. Lineage (NCBI taxonomy): Eukaryota > Metazoa > Chordata > Mammalia > Rodentia > Gliridae > Muscardinus > Muscardinus avellanarius. The sequence continues at coordinate 125,422,453 of NC_137790.1, forward strand.
ACAACTCTTGCCTTTCCAAGATGAGTTTTCAAAGACAAATAGCTTCTCTGCAACAACTAATGGACAGGTTACGTGACATCAGTTATCAAAACAAAGAATATTGTTCTCTATTTTTATGCCAAAGCTTAATTATGATAAGAAAAGATAATAGCTTCATGATGGTAGATTTTTCTTTAGGTTGAAGAACACCTAGAAATGCATAAGAGGTGCCCCCGAATTCTCCAAATTATCTGAATTATTCCTCCGTGTGTCTTCATCCTAGAACCTGTGATGTACTGCTTGGAAGGGATACTCCCAATACCACACATTAATTTGCACTTGAAGCCTTTGAAATGAAAGCTCTTTGAAAGGAAATAGCTATTGAGACATACACAGAGAACCTTAGTTAAGGATGCCTGCAGCATCGAACCTCTGGGTTGTCCACCTTTGGCAGGTAAAAATCCCCACTGTTTACATTCCCTTATGTATTCCTTTACTCTTTCAAGAACTTTACCTACGGGTACTATCGGAGTCCTCCCTGCTGCTATTTATTTATTTATTTATTGTACCAGGAATTGAACCCAGAGGTATTCTACCTCTAAGCGACATGCCAGTCTTTTTTTTTTTTTTTTTTTTTTATGGAACCCAGGGGCATTGTACCTCTGAGCTACACCCCCAGCCCTATTTTTGGTCTTTTTATTTTTGAAACAGGGTCTCACTGAGTTGTGAAGAGCCTCACTAAGTAGTTGAGGCTGTCCGTGAACCACAATCCTCTGGTCTTGGCCTCCCGAATGCTGGGATTACAAGCATGTGCCACCAAGTCCGGACCCAGTCCTTTCATTGTATTGTATTGTATTGTATTGTATTGTATTGTATTGTATTGTATTGTATTTTTTTTTTTTTGCAGTACTGAGAATGGAACCCAGGGGCATTCTACCTCCTTGCTATACCCCCATTTTCTATCCTTTATTTTTAAACAGGGTCTAACTGAATTGCAGAGGGCCTAAGTAGCTGAGGCTGTCCGCAAACCATGATCCTTTTGTCTCAGCCTCCCAAATTCTAGGATTACAAGCATTTGAATCAGGGTATCACTAAATTGCCGAGGCTGTCCTCAAATCTACAATCTTCCTGTCCCAGCCTCCCGAATATTTGGATTACAGATGTGCATCACTACACTTGGCTTTATATAGAGCATAGGAAAATGTGAGTTTTCTTGGACCCTGTTTATTGTTGGTACCAGAGGAATCATACAATAACAGAGGGTACTTGATAGTATCTGGCTTTGGCAGATATACTTAAAAACCTTAAAAAATAAGGATTTACTAATGAGGTATGAATAAGCTTTTCTAATTCATTACATAGTGAGGCTGTTCAGGGTTCAGTTTTGAGCATCTATTAAATTGTTACTATATTATCCATGATGTTTTCAGATATCCACAATTTAGATATTTATAGGCTTTTTAAAAGAGTGAGCAAACCTGTTGATATGTTTAGGTTTTTTAGAAATAACAGTGTCTGCCGGGCGTGGTGGCGTACACTTGTAATCCCCATGCTTGGGAGTCAGAGACAGGAGGATCACGCAGGTTCGAAGCCAGCCGCGCGCACTGGCTTAGGAGACCCTGTTTCCAAATAAAAAAATATATAAAAATATGTCTGGGAGTGTAGCCCGGAGGTAGAAGGGCTCCCAGGAACCCCAGTACCACCAAAAAAAAAAAAAAAAAAAAGAAAAGAAAAGAAAAAGAAATAACAGTGTCTTCATGTCTCATTCATTTCTACAGTTTTTTCTCTCCTGTGAAAAAGGATAAAGATGTGTCATACACAGGAAATTAGGATGTGAAAGTTAGTAGTCTAACAAGTAGCTATTAATCTCATTGTATGGAAGACAAAAAAATTAATTCACAGTAACACCTGGCATCACTCTCTGCTTATTCAACCTATGCAAGGAAAGGGATTTAGAATACTTTAAAGTACCCTGCTTTGCAAGTATAGATCCCGGCCAGAAAGGAGATGAGATTTCAATAGTTACCGGTCTAAAGGAGGTGCGTTCACTCCATGAGCCAGAGTGAATGTTGCCATACTAGGGGGGTTTAGAAGCAATGACATGAGGACGAACTATTTTAGCTTTAGCAAAGGGAAACTTGCCATCATTTTGTGACTTAGACCTGCTCTAAATGGAACCAGTTTAAAAGGTGTTATTTAGGAGTTTTCATTATGCAGCTGTCTACTTAAATCATTTAATTTTGGCATCTCATCCAACTCCCAGTCTCCATCAGAGACAAATAAGGAACCATATGTGAAGGCATCTGTGGAAATCTTCCTTTTATTTATGACAGCATTACTGCGAGACTTCGGTGTCGGTTACTTAACAATAATAGACGTTCCTTCGCACCTATAGCGCCGGGATACTTGGGCATATCCCTCAGTTGTGTCTTATACCTACTGCGGTTTGCTTCATTATATACAGACGCACAGCAGTGGAGACAGTAATAGTCTTTCTTAATTAAATAAAGCTAAATGTTAATTAGTCCGAAAAAATTGATTTATTTTCAGCGCACGAAACTTTCCATAGCGGCACTCTGGCTTTTAAGGAACAGGTTGTATTCTCATTTAGAACTTTCCCATTTCCTCCTTTATTTTGGGTTTGTATGCGGAGTCTTGTGGTGGGATCTAATCGTCATAGAGAAATTATAGGTCTACAGATGTTTTCAAGATGTTCCTCTGTCAGTAGCAGATTATCCCCTGTAGCAAAATCTCATTAAAGTGCAATTTACCGAGCTCTGCTGATGTTGCCATCAACCAAAATTAAAGGCATTAATTTTTCAAAGTTCACAGAAGTCCTTACATAAATGATGTAGCAGTTTGCAAGAACAATTTACAGAAGTGTTATTTGCAGAATTAACCTACATTAACAGAACAAATGTTGTAAGGGTGGAAGAAAGGGCCGGGCAGTGAAATTGCAGCTGTTCCTGTTTTCTAGTAGGTGGTTGATGGAAGGACGTGTCGAAATGGAACAGTGACTGCTTGCTGGGTGAAGAGTTGAAACAGGAAGACACAGACCCGAACGACCTCAGGAAAGAGTTAAGTTCATAATAGAGCGATCACCAGTTGGGGACACCCCGTGAGACCTGAAATTCCACTTTGAAACATCTGCAGTCGATATCTTTAAAAATATTCTCATTTAGAGAATGAGTTTATGTAGCTCATGTTGTGAGTATCTCTCTTCGATAAACTGCCAAATGTTTGAGAATTTATTATCTATACTTCAACTGAGTCGAGCTAAAAGTTGTATGCCATAGTGCCGTTCTTAGTCCAAGATGCTAAGATGAGACTTTCTCCTGGTAGATAAGAGATAATTTTTTTCTAGCATGTTTATTTTTTTTACCCCTAATATGCCTGTGTTTTCCACCAAGCAAAATCTTGACTATTAAATTTAAAACATCATAGTTGAATCTTCCAAAGGAGAAGAGATTTCTGAAATTAAAAACAAAAAAAAAGAAAGAAAAAAGAAAGGTGGAAGGAAGGAAGGAGGGAAGGAAGGAAGGAAAGAAGGAAGGAAGGAAGAAAGGAAGGAAGGAAGGAAGGAAGGAAGGAAGGCAGGCAGGCAGGCAGGCTTTGTTTTTGAAGGGGGAACAAATTTGCTACTACGTATATTTTAGAATCCAGGGTCCAGTTCTTACAACTCATTAATCTTTACTCGTTTTTTCCCCTTTTGTTACGATAGTTATTTCAGCCTGGATTTGAATCTCATTGTATAAATGAGAAGGTTCATCAATCTTACCTGGTCTCAGCCACTTTTCTCTGAAGGCTAATGCTGTCCTGCAATCCTAGGGATGGTCTCTCCTTATTTCTGGACGAGGCCTGGTGATTAGTGCTGGGAGGATATCTGTGCCTAGGCAAGCTTGGTTTTGACAGTTTATGCCAGTGGGCTAATACAAGCTGTTTCTGTTTAGTAGCCAGCCATTTGATGGAAAATTGTGTTACTGATGAACAGGTGTGTGTATACATCATACAACTGATCCACAATTGCTCTTGTAGACATACAAATTCTCATCATTTTGAGCATGTCAAGCTTCATTTGTTTTGTTGGGGTGCATTCTCAGTTTAATTACACAGAGTCCCTCCCCACTCGGTGAATTCCCAAACAGTTCATGAACCTTTGTCAGGAAATTCACCTCTGAATGAATTAATATAATAAATATGTGTTTTAGAAATCCTTAAAAATTCAGAAGATATCACAAATACAATTAAAAAATAAAAACTGCAAAAATCAGTACATGGGGAAATTTGGTAAGAACACATTTGCTATCCATCAGTATTAGATTCAGGGTTGTGCTAATGAACTCCATTGTGTCGGAAAGTTCCTTATCTAGAAATGACAGTTTCTCAGGGGACAAGGTAGAATAGCTGTCCACCGGCCTTTCTGTTGAGATTTTCATAGAGGATATCAATTATGTTCCGGAATGATGGTACCATCTGTTAACCAGGGGCTGATTTCAAATCATCAGATATTGGTAGGAACATTAAGCCTCGCTAATTTGCATAGTATCATTATCTCTAATACAAAAAATACATTTGGGAGAAAGTATTCTCTGGTCCATTCAAGTATGAAGACATCCACTCTGGTCTAGTATAAATCCTCTAATCTTTACAATGGGTAAGGTCTAAAGACATTGCTCTTATCTGCCTCGAAATAAGGAAAGGTGAAACTGTTATTTTATTATCTTTTAAACAATAAATATGAGAAACTATCACAGATGGACTATAAATTTCATGAGCAACCATAAAGTACTAGTGAAAAATATTTGTGGATTTTACTTTAATATTTCCACCATTAGATGTTCCTTAAGTTTTTTCATTAATCTACAAACACACAGTAGAAAATTCCTTCTTATAATACTAGTAATTTGCTTGTTCAAAAAAAGTTTTGTGCTTGGCCTAAGATAACTAGCATACAGAAATACTAGCTGAATCATTTATTTTTATTTGTACTTGATAATAAATATTCCGCACCCAAGCTGAACTTATTTATTTTTGGTGGTACTGGGGTTCCTGGAAACCTTCTACCTCCGGGCTACACTCCCAGACCTATTTTTTATATTTCTTATTTGGAAACAGGGTCTCCTAAGCCAGCGAGGCTGGCTTTGAACCTGCGCGATCTTCCTGTCTCTGCCTCCCAAGTGTGGGGATTACAAGTGTGTGCCACCACGCCCGGCTCTGAACTTATTTAAAGAAACAACTAACCAATAGAAATATTAACAAATTGGTCACAATACAAATATGTGTGTTTATACTTATACATCTAATTTTATATAACATATTATCAGAAAAATATTATCAGTACAATAGAATTAAAATTCAGATATTTGCTTTATAATTTGAGAATAATTACATACAAAAATAGTAACTTATGAAACATGACTTTAAAAAGTGCCAGCTAAAGCAAGAAAACGTTGAAAAGATTATATGCTTTTATTGAATGACATAAATGTCATATTCATAATTTCACTAAACATAATTCCAGCCTTTGTTCTTTTATTCGTAAGTGGAAAGTTTTTTTTTACTTCTCCAATTTACTGAATTTTTCAGATGATAGACTTTAGCTTTCTCGGGAGCTCAGGGTTGGGTTCAAGTCCCACCACCACCAAGGGAACAGTGCGGTTGATGGGGAGTGCACCCGGGCTGAGGCGGGGGCACCTTTGGGCCACTCAAGTCTTCCGTGAAATTGAGACTTTATCAAGGGGAGTTCATGTCCCCTTCCCAGTCCTCATATCCAGTCATTAAAATAGACTTAAAAATATGAAATCTGCCTGAGAATGATGGGAATCAGGGACAGTGGTGACCCCCACCCTGTTGAGCATCCAGTGCCACCCATGTGCACCTGGACATGACGTGGGACCCGTAGGATTAGGGGACGTAAATATAGTAGGGTAGCCCCAACAGAACAGGGGCACTTTAATTCTACCAAATTTTCAAGATGGTTATCCAGAATACATAACCATAAGAGAACTCCTTTTTTGGGGGGGTACTGGGGATGGAACCCAGGGACCTTCTACCTCTGAGCTATACTCCCAGACTATCTATATCTATCTATCTATCTATCTATCTATCTATCTATCTATCTATCTATCTATATATATATATTGAAAACAGGGTCTGACTATGTTGCTGAGAGCTTCACTAAGTAGCTAAGCGCGGGGATTACAAGCGTGCACCACCACTAAGGCAACTCTTTTTGTGGTGCTGGGGATGGAATGCAGGGCCTCTGCCCCTAAGCTTCATCCCCACCCCAAGGGCACTCCTTTTAAATGTGGATTACTGCATATTTCCAGCATCTGTTCCCCCACCTCTCCCCCTTCTTTATTCTCTGCTGTTCCTATGGTCTGGTTAGGGAGAGACTGGAGGTAAACTACAAATGGGGAGGGGTTTTCTCCAGTCAATACAGTAAACACCGCAGTACATTAGTTCTCATTTTTCTCTGGTAGCAGTAAAGATAGAAAGTACGGTGTCAAGGCATGAGAGCATTTGAGAGGCTGAGACGGGAGGATCGCTGTGTGTGGCCAGCCATAGCTACGTAGTGAGGCCCTTTGCATCTCAGTGAGACCCTGTTTCAAAATAAAGAATTAAAAAAATAGGGCTGGGGGTGTAGCTTGGAAGTAGAATGTCCCTGGGTTCCATCCTTAGTACCAGAAAGAAAGAAAAAATTAAGAAAAGAAAAAAAAAAAAAAAGAAAAGAAAAGAAAAGAAAAAAAGCACCTTCAGAGGTGGGGCCATTGGTTCATGGCTGGGAACTCAGGGTTCCTTACTGAAACATCTCTCATGCAGGTGGGCAAACCTGACATCCAGCCGGCCCAGAGTCCCTGATTCCTGCTCATTCGCAGGCCTCCCTGGAGAGCCATCTCTCGGTTCTAGCTCCGGCACTGCCGCTGTTCTGGACTTGATGTGCTGGAAAGGGCTGTTCACATCCTCCTTGCTGAGCCAGGCTGCTCTGTCCCTTTGGTGCTGCTTAACTTGGACCAGAATGTCTCCGATCTTCACTGAGCATCTAACTGGCATAGAAATGCCCAATGGTGTGTGTGTGTGTGTGTGTGTGTGTGTGTGTGTGTGTGTGTGTGTTACTGGGGATGGAGCCCAGGGGTCTTCTACCTCTAGGCTACACCTCCAGACCTATTTTATATTTTATTTGGAAATAGGGTCTCACTAAGTTGCTGAGAACCTCACTAAGCTGCCAAGGCTGGCTTTGAACCTGCAATCCTCCTGTCTCGGCCTCCCAAGTACTGGGATTACAAGTGTGCGCCACCATGCCCGGCTCTGATGATCTTAACAATGATTTGGTCGTTCTCATCTGGGGTCCGGTCTCTTGCACAACCACCTCCTCTGCTCTTAAGTTCTGTAACTCATTCACGGTTTTGCCACCTTGCAGGTGACCCGGCCACCGGCTGAAGCCGGCACGCTTACGTAGGTCTCCAGCTTTACTTTGTCTTTGGGACCAAAGAAGTTCTCCTCTTTGAGTTTGCCATTGATCCTTCTCTGAGCTTTGAATTGGGCTTCTGGGGTCCGGTGATGATGGATGGCCATTGGAACTTTGGAGTCTGGCATTTCACAGGGAGCAATTTTTTTTTTTATTACTGTACTAAAAATGGAACCAAGGGGGCATTCTACTTCTGAGCTACACCCCAGCTCTATTTTTTTATTCTTTATTTTAAACAGGGTCTCACTGAGTTGCAAACGGCCTTACTAAGTAGCTGAGGTTGTTGCGTACCACGATCCTCCTGTCTCCTCCCAAATGCTGGGATTAGAAGCATGCGCCACCACGCCAGGCTAGTGAGCCAGGATTTTGAGGGGAACCTCGTCAGCCATCTTAGTGTCCTTTATCTCCCTGTGGATAATTTCTAAGAGCATCTTACAGGCAGGGGAGTGGGCTTCTCAGCTGTCCCCGTGTTTTTCTTTCCATGAATGTCAATCTTGGACTGTTTAGTGATGTCCCGGAGAGTGGCGCCTTCCTTGTCAAGGATGGTGCTCACACATTGGGCGGGCACCAGGAACCAGAAGGGGATGTCTCCCTCTTTTTCAAAATAAAAATAAATCCAGGGATGGTGGCACATACTTGTAATCCCAGTACTTGGGAGTCTGAGACAGGAGGATCTCAGGTTCATGGCCAGCGTCAACTACTTAGTGAAGTCTCCACAACTTAGTGAGACTCTGTTTCAAAATAAAGAATAAAAAGGCCACTTGGAATCCCAGCACTGGGGAGGCTGAAACCAGAGGATGGCAGTTTGGGGACAGTCTCAGCTACTTAAGTAAGGCACTTTGCAATTCAGGGAGACTGTGTTTAAAAAAAAAAAAAGACTAAAAATAGGGCTGGGGCTGTAGTCCAATGCCCCTGGGTTCCATCCCCAGTACCAAAAAAAAAAAAAAAAAAAAAAAAAAAAAAAAAAAAAGGCCAGGGGTGGTGGTGCACATTTTTAAGCCCTAGCATTCGGGAGTCTGAGACAGGAGGCTCGTGGTTTGAGGACATCCTCAGCTACTTAGTGAGGCCCTTCGAAACTCAGTAAGACCCTGTTTCAAAATAAAGAATAAAAACAGGGGTGGGGGTGTATGCAAAAAAAAAAAAAAAAAAAAAGAAAGAAAAGAAAAGAAAAGAAAGAAAAAGAAAAAAAAGAATAAAAAAATGGGGCTGGAAGACTGGGTGGTGGTGCATGCTTGTAATCCCAGCAATCCGGAGTTTGAAAGTGGAAGATGGCTGTTCCCAGCCAGCCTCAGCTACTTAGTGAGGCCCTCCACAACTTAGTGAACCCTATTTCAAAATAAAGAATAAAACAATAGGGCAGGTGGTGTAGTTGGGAGGTAGAATGCCCCTGGGTTCCATCCCCAGACCCACACACACACAAAAAAATAATAGGGCTGGGAGTGTAGCTCAGAGGTAGAATGCCCCTGAGTTTCATCCCCAGTACTGCAAAAATAAATAAATAAAAATAAATAAATAAATAAATAAATAAATAAATAAATGGCCGGGGGTGTATCTCAGTGGTAGAATGTGCCTGGGTTTGCTCCCCAGTATCAAAACAAAACAAAAAAAGATGGCTTAAATAATAAATGGAACTTAATATGTATTTCGTTTTGGCAAATTTGGTCAGAATCAGTCCATACCTTTGACAATTACTATGGAAGAAACAGATGTGTGTGTGTGTGTGTGTGTGTGTGTGTGTGTGCACGCGCGCGTGTGTGTGTGTAATAATGACATGAGCAGATGAAAATGCTGGGTCCAGTTAGGCAGCTGGTTATTTTTCATAATTTCTGCAAATGGAGCAGGGAATGTGGGAGGCCCTATAGCCGGGGCTGAACATCTGCACGCAGAGTCAGACAGAAGCAGGAGCGAATCTCCTCCCCTCCCTACGGGAAGGAAACCTTGCGTGTACACAATCAGAGAACAGGCAAAATGCGGGGATCCTACCAGACAGAGGCGCAAAGCATGCTGGGAGTGCGGAGGGTGCAGAGGAGGGTGGAATGGCTGCCCGGGCCACTGGGCCTGGGAGCAAGCCAAATCACCATAGCAGGATCAACAATAAGAGGCCAGACGACATGTGCTGCATTTCATAGGATAAATAAGACTATAAGAAAGTTTAAAATTAGCTACCGTAAAATCATAAATACACACGTACAACATATTTTGAAGTACTTAACACCGTGTTATTTTACTTTTTCCAAATATTTTTGTAGTTATTTTGTACTTGTACATAAAATGATGATACGTTCAAAACCGCATATTGAGTTGGGTGTGGTGGCACAAGCCTGTAATCTCAGTACCCGGGAGGCTGAGACAGGAGAACAGCAGGTTTAGCAATTTAGTGAGACTCTTTCATAAAATAAAAAGGGGGAAAGAGGGGTAGTTCGGACATAGACTATCCCTGGTTTCAGTCCCCAGTTCCACAAAAACCTACCCCCAAATCCTTTAATATTGTAAAATTAATATCAATCAGGTAATGTTTCATGGTCTTTAAAAATATCCCTACTTCCCCTTTTTATATGAATAGAATACAGATAAAATAATATATTGGTTATAATAAATGACACACACAAAAAATAATTCTTTTCTTGGGCATAAAAGTACTTAGCTATAAAATAATATTTTCTAAAAGTTCATTAGAAATTCAGGCTACTATGATTACTTAATGTCTTAAACAGAGCGAGTTTTAAAGTTTTTATGATATGAATGAGTTATCTCTTGAAATGAAGCATACTGTCACCTTGAGAGCATATTTTAAAAACTAAATATTATGATGCATATAACACCCAAAAAACAATGAATGCTTCACTTTGGAAACTATTAACATTTGTTTTGAATACTCCAAGGAAATTGATTCAGGAAGATCTCTTTTAGATATGAAAATTGTGTAAGGCACTTCACTGAACATGTAAGCCTTTAAACACTGTGTCCGTAGAGAAAACTTTTCAACATGATAAATAACATACCATCCACAGGTCACTTCATGCAAACAATCTTTTACATAAGATCCTGATCAAATGTAGACTCATTTTCTTCCTCTCCTGTTCTTATAAAGTGTTTTAAAACATACGTTTAGGAAATATGTTTTGCTGAGTAAGATAAATAAAGGCAAATATATCTCCACTTAATTAAACTTTTAGCTCAATCAGGGCAGTCACTAAATTCGTGATTTTGAAAATCATAATTGGTTGCAAGACACCAAAGAGCAACCATTTTGTTGTTTTCCACTAAAAGCTGGGAAAAATAGTCAGAGGAGATAAAAATGCTTTCATGTATACAGATGTATGAGGTAAGTAATTGTAATTCTCTTTGGCCAACCTTAAATTTAATTGTTATTTTAAATCATCTTATCAATTTTTGTGTGTGTGGTGTTGGGGATGGAACCCAGGGACGTTCAACCTCCGAGCTACACCCTCAGCTCTATTTTTTGTTCTTTATTTTGAAATAGGGTCTCACTGAGCTGCAAAGGGCCTCGCTAAGCAGCTGAGGCTGGCTGTGAACCTAGATCTTCCTGTCTCAGCCTCCCGAATGCTGGGATTACAATCGAGTGTCACCACGCCCGGCTTCATCTCATCATTTTAATGTGGGTGAAAGGCAAAAATGTATTAAGTAATGACAAGAAGAAAAAGTTTGTTTCTCTGAAACTTACAAACTGGTTGTGGTTAGAGAGATGTTCATTGAACCTCTTAGTCTTCAAACCTAGATGTTTATACTTTCTCCATGACTATGGGATCGTCATTCATTAAGTCTCAAGTGTTCTCTGTTGTAAAATGGGAATAGCAGGGATAGACCTTCCGGGGATTGTGTGATGATTAAAAGAGGGCGTGTAAAGAATTTAACACTTTGACTGGCATTTGACAAGTATGCATAAATGTCATTAATACTCATTAGTAATATAATAAGTATAATTAATAACATTAATAATAAAAATAAAGTAATATGAAAATTGAAGCCAATTGTGAAGTGGTATAAAAGTTCTTTTAAATAGACCATGTCTCCTTCCTATTACAGATATTATAATTCTTGAAAACAAGTGCTATTTAGTAAATATTGTTAATTTAAATATAATTTACTGCCGGGCTTGGTGCCGCACGCTTGTCATCCCCACGCTTAGGAGGTGGAGACAGGAGGATCGCGCAGGCTCAAAGCCAGGCTTGCAGGCTTAAGAGACCCTGTTTGCAAATAAAAAAATTGTAAAATAGGTCTGGGAGTGTAGCCCGGAGGTAGAAGGGTTTCCAGGAACTCCAGTATCACCCCCCCAAAAAAATATATTTTATATATATATAATTTAATGTGCTGTGGTAAAAAGAAATTTAGGTCGAGGAAAAGTTCCATTTTATAACAAGGTTCTAAAAGCAGAAGGCTTTTTAGAAAACATTTGACACTAATACTATGAATGTAATGTTTTTAGTGGTACATAGTTATACATATATAATTATAGACATTTTTAGTTGACAGTAAAATCTGATCCTTGAACAAAAAGGCCAACCAGACACACGCACACTTACACACACACACACACTTACACACACACACATACACACACACGCGTGCATATACACACACCCTAAAATTGCATTCATGTTAGGTTGTCTACCTCAAGTGAGATTGCCGTGCCTGTCTCAATTCTTTCACACTTGGGGGAGGGTTCTTGTGAAATATGAATTGGCCTATTGATCAAGCTTCAAGTCCAAGGACATCAGCTGGAGAGGACCTTTATTATCATAGTGGAAGTGTTTCAGATTTGAGGTGTGTGTGTGTGTGTGTGTGTGTGTGTGTGTGTGTGTGTGTGTACTAGATGCTATGACTACAGAATTTTTTTTTTTTTTTTTTTTTTTTGGTACTGGGGTCCCTGGAAGCCCTTCTACGTCCGGGCTACACTCCCAGACCTATTTTATACTTTTTATTTGGAAACAGGGTCTCTTAAGCCAGCGCGGCTGGCTTTGAACCTGCGCCATCCTCCTGTCTCTGCCTCACAAGCCCGGGGATTACAAGTGTGTGCCACCACGCCCGGCCAGAAAAATTTTTAAAAAGCAGGCACATGCTGTTCTAAAAAAATGTATTTCTTTGAATCTATCTACTGATCTAGACTTTAGAGAATAAAATATGTTTATATAATTTTTTGGTACTAAGAATTGAATTCAGGGGCATTCTGTCTCTGATCCATAGTCTCAGCCTTCTTTAAATTTTTTTATTTTGAAATAGGGTCTCTCTCAGCTTCTGAGCCTGGCCTCAAACAAGCAATCCTTCCATCTCAGCCTCTCAAGTACTGGGATTATGGGCCACCACGTTAATGTATCTCTAGCCAAGCGTGGTGGCCCTCACATACTTAGACCCTATATCAAAATAAATAATTAAAAATTTGGCTAGAGATACATTAATATGTATCTAATAAGTGCATACATATGCTGCATATATACGGCACACTCATTTTAAAAATGTGCGTAGATACATATCCATATTTTTGATGGAACTGGAGTGTGTGTGTGTGTGTGTGTGTGTGTGTGTGTGTGTGTGTAACACTTTTATTTCAGCTTTTCCCTTCATCTCCCCACTTGACAGTGTTGCTCTTCTCCCCAGCGATTCATTCTGGGAACTTTGCCTCATTTCATAGAAAGAAGTGTCAGGCAGAATGAACTCAAAGGATGCTTCCTCTTGCCCATGTTCACACGTCGTCTCCCTGTTTGCATTCCTTCTCCTTGGCTCTCCTGTCCTTTCCTTTGGCCACTCTGTTTTTTAGTGAGAAGAGTGCTCAGCTTTGCATTTTCCAGGGGTGGACAGCAGAGATAGTTCAGAGCATCTGACCCCTCCTGGAATGGCCTCTGTTGGTTCCCTTCCAGAACTGCACAGGAGAGCAATTGGTTGGTGATGGTCTGAGCAGGAGGTGCTTTGTGTTGTGTGATTAAGGTGTGAGAATGGTATGCCCAGTTTCTTTGTCCCAGAGAGACCACCCAGGGGGCCGTCACCGAATGTAAAAGCAAAAAGCCTTTATTCAAGCTTCAGCTTGGGTGCCCGACATAAACTGACACACTGGTTCAGCATGGAAACCCCGAGCACACTTTGGTTTTCATTTTTATACCATTTTAGACAAAGAGTTGATTGGACAGTTTTCATGACCTTTACCGTGATTGGCTTAGAAGACCTATAGCATTAACTATTCACGGGGGATTGGTTACTATTGCTTCTGGGCAACTGTCTCAAGTCTGGGGTCTGTATTTTGACATATTTTTTTTTCTTAACTATCCATAATATCACCACAACTGCTAGCCCACAGAATGTCATCTTGACCTGGTCGGGGAGGGACCACCAGACCACCAAGGACATCCTGTTTTTAGTCCTTGGGCGAGGGGATAGAAAATAGCCCTTAGGTCAGGCCTTTTAGTCATTTCCTTCAGCAATTTTTACTTAACTATTTAACTGCCATCTCAGGAACATCTCTAACACCTCCACCAGTTGAGCGACTCTGCCAGGTAACTTGCCACTTTATATTTTTACTTTATTTTATGTACATAACCAAGCAGTAGGCATTATCTATCTATTATCTATCTATCTATCTATCTATTATCTATCTGTATCATCTATCTCTATCTCTGTACTGAAGATGGAATCCAGGGCATTCTAAATCTGAGTTATATCCCCAATCCTTCTTTAACTTTACTTTTGAAACAGGGTCTGGCTAAGTTGCTGAAGCTAGGCATGAATTTGGGATCTTCTTGTCTCAGCCTCCCAAGTACTGGGACTACAAGCATGTATTTGCCGCACCCAGCCTGTTTCTCTCTCTCCCTTTCTCTCTCTCTCTCTCCCTCCCTCCCTCCAATCCCCTCCATCCCCACCTCCCTATCTCCCTCCCTCCCTCTCTCTCTTTTGTGTACTAAGGATTTAACTCAGGGGTATTCTTCTGAGCTACACCCCAGCCCTAGTTTACTTCTTTTGAAACAGGGTCTGACTAACTTGTGGAGGGCCTCGCTAAGTAGCTGAGGCTGGCCATGAACCTAGGATCCTCCCGTCTCAGCCTCCCAAGTACTGGGATTTCAAGCGTGCGTCACCACACTTGACTGTTATTTTCCTTTTGTAGGTAAGAAATCCAAGGATTTATGAGGCCAAAAACTTAGTGGTTGTTTTGGAGGGCATTCAAATTTTAACTCTTGACTAACTCCAGAGCCTGTGGCTTTATTGAGTCGACTTGTTTTATTTTTAGAAGCCTAAATTTCCCCTACTTAATAACGTAATGGTTTCTGACAGTTGAAATAGAGAGCTTTAGCCTATGAGAAACCGACATGAGAGGCGCACGATTTATTGTTGGCTGGAAGATTCATTTCCCCCACATTGTCCTTTAGTGAGATGTCATTTGAGGGGAAATATACCTTCTCATGTGGATTCAGTTGAGAATATTTTGAAGGCTTAGAAGATCATGATTTCAAACAAAAGCTTTATAATAGAGAAAGCAACAGGTATTTGGGGGAACTTCAGTTGCATATTAGTAATACTAACAATCCAGTGCCCTTCCTCTGTGACTAGCCGGGTCCCTTGTACCAGGTGAAGATAAAAAGCCCCATCCTCCCACCCCAGCAGGGACAGGCAGAGCAAGCCCTCTGTGCAGCTTGCCGGCGTCGTCCTCTCCACAGACTCTGGGACATCTGAATGCTTGTGTTGCAGATGTCAAACACAATTTCATAATTTACCATCCAAGGAATAAAAAATAATAATCTGGGTTCTTGTTTTGCATTTTGAAAAATGCTGATTGAGTAAATACCAATAACATTTTAGTCACGCAAATTTTCTCTATAGAAATGAAAGTGGACTCTTCTATTGGTTACAAAGTTATAGAACAGCACATAAGCGCTCAGGGTGGTTGGAATTAATAACGGTTGTCATAATTTGTGTGTGTATTGAGGTGTAGGGATTTTTATTGCTGGAATAAATCTCTTAGTTTTTGACACACACACAAAAAGTTTGGTTTCAGGGACTGTTAAGGTTTGATTT
>NC_137790.1:126065418-126110991 GCF_963383645.1 Muscardinus avellanarius
AAACTTAGGTGCATTCTATCTCTGAGTCCTACCCTATTTTTTTTTTTTATTCTGAAACAAGTTCTCACTAAGTTGAAGAGGACTTCACTAAGTAGCTGAGGCTAGCTGTGAATTTGCAATTCTCCTATCTCAACCTCCCAAGTAGTGGGATTACAAGTATATGCCACCACACCCAGCTGGTATAGTTTTTTTTTTTTTTTTTTTTTTTCCACTACTGGGGATGAAGCCCAGGGACACTCTACCTCCGAGCGATACCTCCAGCCCTATTTTTTTTTTTAATTATTCTTTATTTTGAAACAGGGTCTCACTGAATTGCAAAGGGCCTCAATAAATAGCTGAGGCTGTCTGCAAACCACGAGTCTCCTGTCTCAGCCTCCTGAATGCTGGGATTATAAGCTTGCGCCACCACAACCGGTTTGGCTTTTTTTTTTTTTTTAATGAATTTTGATGTCAATTGTTTGTTTCTATGTAGATTAAATCTCTCGATGAAGAATCTGTTGTTGGCAAGATTTCCAAGCACTGGTCCGGACTTATGAAAGAGCTCTTCACAGATGCTGATAACTTTGGGATCCAGTTCCCTTTAGACCTTGATGTAAAAATGAAAGCCGTGATGCTGGGAGCCTGCTTCCTCATCGTAAGTCTCTTCTGACTCATCTTGGTTTCAGGAACTTTCACTTGTATCATTCTGAAATGGTTCAGTCAGTTGTGTATTCCGAAATGACCTTTTTGGTTTTATTTTGTGGTCCAGTGTCCCGTCCCTAAGGCTCCGTCCTGCAGAGCCCTGGGAAAGAACACACAAACGCCGAGTCTGCTGATGATGCTTCCTCTTTAATGCTCCCTCTCTCAATGCGCACAGCAGGCAAATATATATCAGTCTCATAACCCCTCCCTCATCACTCCACCAACCCCAAGCTTCCCACAGCTAGGGCATGTGCATTTCTAACCCTCTCATAGGCGGGCTGTGGTAGCACGAGGTGCTGCGTCACTGATCATCCATAGGGCGCCTGATATGACACACTGCGCATGCTCAAGGAGACATCAATCTTGTGAGTCTTATGACTTGGCAGCAATCCAAGACGCCATCTTGAGTCAACGCTGGCAACAAGCCAAGACGCCATCTTGGTCCAGCTGAGTGGGCCCCGACAGTCCAGTGGATTGAATTCAGGGTCACTCTACCTCTAAGCTATATCCTCAGACCCATTTTATTTTTATTTGGAGACATGGTCTCACTAAGTCGTGAAGGGCCTAAGTTCCTGAGGATTTCTCAGCGATGCAAGAGCTTCTCTTTGGTCCTAGCTCTTTATTTTTGGTTTTGAAACCATCTCACTAGATTGCTGTGGACCTTGCTGAATTGCTAAGGCTGGTCTCAAGCCATCAATCCTTCTCTCTCAGCCTCCCCAAGTACTGGAATTGTAAGCATGTGCCACGACACATGGCTAGAACAGTGATTCTAAGCTTTCAAAAACCAAAGCACAGCCAGGCGTGGTGGCGCACGCTTGTAATCCCTGCGCTTGGGAGGCAGAGACAGGAGGATCGCACTGGTTCGAAGCCAGCCTTGCTGGATAAGAGATCCTGTTTCCAAATAAAAATAAATATAAAAAGTAGGTCTGGGAGTGTAGCCCAGAGGTAGAAGGGTTTCCAGGAACCCCAGTACCACCAAAAAAAAAAAAACAAAGCACAGCCAGGTGTGGTAGCACATACTTTTAATCCCAGTACTTAGGAGGCTGAGACAGGAGGATTACAGGTTCAAGGAAAGCCTTAGCAAATAGTGAAACTCTCATTAACCTAGCAAGGCCTTGTTTCAGAATAAAAATACAATATAGCTAGGGGTGTAGCTCAGAGGTAGAATGCTTCTAGGCTCAATCCCCAGTGCCAAGCATACCAAAAACAAACAAAAAAAAACTTAAAACCCAAAGCACAAGGCCGTACTCCAGCTCAAGTGAGTCAGAAAGCTCAGAGTCAGAAATTTCTATAGTACCTCAAGGGATTCCAATGTACACAGAAGGTCAAGAACTGTGGGACAGAGCAGTGGTCCTCAACATTCCCTGCACTACGCAAATACCTGGGCATCTTCCAAACAGCACATGTCTACACTGTACCCAAATCTGTTGAATCAAGATTTCTGTGGGTGGGACAGGATTGCAGTCTCTTTTGACCTCCCAGGTGATTACATTAAAAATAATGTTTGAAACACGAGAAGAACATAATATAGACATGATTTGGGGATGTAATAAAGTATAGAACAAAAAGTACCCAGTTTCCCTCAACAAATAATTGGCAAAAATCAGATGATAAGGTAGTGAGAGATTTAATACTATCTAATAGAGTTTGTGGATAGTGTTTGGATACCAATTTGAATGAACTAGTGTAAAATACATTTATGAAAAAATTGAAATTTGAACATCGTCTGGTTATTTGATGATATGAAGAAATGCTTAAGGATTTTTCGATATAATGAAAATATTACATAAAACCAAAAGAAGTCTATATATTTTAAAGATGAAAACTGAAGTGTTCCAGTTATAAATGTTATAATTAATAATAAATTATTAATGTTTTAATATTAGGTATTAATAGGGATTTTTGTGTGTGTGTGTGTGGTACTGGGTAGGGATGGAACCCAGGGGCTTTCTACCTCTGGGCTACACTGCCAGACCTAATTTATATTTATATTTATTTGGAAACAGGGTCTCACTAAGTTGCTGAGAGCCTCACTAAGTAGCTGAGGCTGGCTTTGAACCTGCTGCGCGATCCTCCTGTCTCAACTCCCAGGTTCTGGGATTACAGGCGTGCACCACCACGCCTGGCTTAATAGGGATTTTTTTTTTTTTTGTAGGGCTGAGGGCAGAGATATCTAGGGGATTAAATAATAGCTGAAATAAGATTGGTCATATTAATAATTACTGAAACTGGATGAGCAATTACTGGAAAGTTTTATGTTATTATTCCTAATTTGGGGTACACTTAATCTCTAAAAATGCCTAAATATAACCAGAGTGGCATATAAAAATTATATTTTCAATTAGTGTTCTTTTTTGCCTGAAAAGTACATTTAAACTTAACGTGTGAACTAAGAAAAATCAGGGGCTGTGAAACAGGCGTGTATCAGTTCCTTTAGCTCTGTGAATCTGATAATTGATCTCTGTTTGGTTGCTTAAAATTCATTTCCGTATTTTTTTTTTTTTTACATATAGGATTTCATGTTTTTTGAAAGAGACGAGTAGTAAGAATCAGAAGTGTGATGATAAACTTGCGAAGGTGCCCTCAAGATTTCTGAAAACTGCACACCGATTGAAGCTATCTAAAAGGAAAGCTCAGTTTTTTCTTTCTCAAAATCATTCGTGTCTACAAAAATTAAACTGTGAGGCCAGCAGCTTCTGTTATATAATTTTGATTTTCATACTTTGTTTTTCTGTATCACTGCTTTGCGTATTTTTAAAATATTCAGTGTGCCCTTAAAAAAGGACACCGGAAATTTTGCATTTAGAAATGAAGCTTTATATGAAAAACTACTTTGAACTATATAATCTTTGACTTATTTTCCATTTTGTAACAAGTTAATAAAGTCATTTAACCTAAAATTATGTCATTCTTTTAAATCCAGTTATAATTTATTTCATACGAACACCTACTATTACTTTGCAAATGTTATATCTCCAAGAACTTTTTAAAAAGTTTTTTTTTTGCCATTATATCCAAATATTATTCAATATAGATATTATTTGGGTTATCTTGAGAAATCACACTCTATGTAAATGCTCCTACTAACCCAAGTATAATTTTTATAGGGACAATAAAATAAACTACTAAGGTTAAGTGTTTTCCAATGAACATTAGGACATGATTCTCTTCCAGAGAAAGATTAGTTTTAATGTTTTGCACACTCTAAAACTCTACTCTTGGTATAATGATTAAAGTTACTCTTTGCACATATTTGGCTTAGTTAGCTCTTGCCCTCTAACAATCATAAAATATGGCAATTAGGAGGTTAATCAGGAGTTAACTCAGTGGGACAAATTGAGTTCACAGGCTGTAAACTTCGACAATGGCCAGATTGTAACATTAACCAAATACCTGAAATAAAGTCTTGTTGTAGTTCTGCATATTTGATTTTCCTTCTTAAACAAGTCAGTTCAAGTGCTGCTCTGAGCTGATTCAGCTAAAATGGCACATTTTACTCCCCCTTTTATTAAAAAAAAAAAAAAGTTTCCTTTTGCAAGAGCAAAGTTCTAAGGTGCCTTATAGTAAAATAGCTACCAGCGCCACAAGCTAGGACTACAACCTGTTGAAAATTAAAGGAATTGTGTAATTAGTTCTGTAAGGCAGATTGCATTGAGAAAGGAGGTGCACAGCCTACAATTGGCTTCATGCAAAGGAAAAAATGGGCTCAGGAAATAAAAGTCCTGGGGGAGAGTCCTTTGACATGCAGGAAACACCACCAATAGCGACTCCTCATAAGGGTGAGTGCCAGCAGCTCACCAATGGCCCCAGCAGTTCCTCCAGGCAGTGATGAGAACAGGCCAGGCAGGGGACCTACAGGAGAAGCAGTGTCCCCCATGCCATGCATTCAAGCTCCCGACTCACCAGAAGCCACGCTCTGGGATGAGCTGTCACCAGGACACTCCTCCAGCCTGCACAGGGACAGGCAGCTTACCAGGGGACTTGAGAGAGTTGCACGGCTGGGTCCCAGGGCTATTGGTTATGACAGGCAGAGAAGGAGAGGTATTACAAGCTAGGTGTCAGGTGCCCCATCCAGCCCCCAAAAAAGCAGAAAGGTCTCTACATGGGATTCTGATTCTCTGAGCAGAATAAAGCCACAACTGGTTATGCAATTCCTTCCTTCCTCCAACCTTGTTCGGCAGAAACCCACACACTATCATCGTGAGAGCCTGTGCAATTTGATGAGAAAACACTCCAAATATCTAAAACTAGCCATTGGCTATAGAAAGCCAACAGGGATTGCAGCAAAAGTCTTCATAGGAAATAATGAGATTTGAGACGATGGTGTCTATTTGTGGCTTCCTGGAGGATTTTTTTAAATTTACAATAGGATTTTTTTCCCCATATTTTATTTCTAAGTGGAACATATGAAAATGGTGTACATTTAGATTGTGCTTCGTGCCCTCTTCCCCATTTCCCTCCCCCCTCCCAAAAAAGAGTATCCAGGTTAACCGTGTTATATTTATACTCTTACACGTGTTCATATGTAGCTCCTCCATTGAACAACATCAGCTTTCTCCCTCTCCTATCCTTCCACTCAAGCTTTGCTGAGATTTCCCCTCCATCATCTGGAGTCCCTCTGGTATTACCACTACTCCCTAGCTTGGGCATATTAGAGAAAACATATGTCCCTTCTCTTTCTGTGCTTGACTGATCTCACTTAACATAATGTTCTCCAGGTCCTTCCATCTTTTGCAAATGCTATTACCAGTGCAGAGCAGGGTACCCCAGACTAAGGGGCCGGGGTGCAAAGGAAGAATCACGATGACTATAGATGGGGCTGTGCTTTTCATCCTGAGAGAAGGAAGTTCCATCCAGGTGTTCAGTGGATAAAAGGTGAGAAGGGAGAAGTAAAGGAAAAAGAGTGCGTGTGCCCGTGCCTATCTTTAGCATCCTTGGGAAGATGCTAAGAGTAGGAGAAGAAACAGAAGAGACAAGGCTGGGGGAGAGGAATTTTAAAAAAGCACGCCAGGCGCCGGCAAGTAAATTGCCCAGAAAACCACCATCTGGTTTCTAGCATCCAATTAGTTGTTCTGCACATCCCAGTTATTAAGATTTTAACTGAGTCTGAGCTCCAGAAAGAGCTATTGCAATTTTAGAGTAATTAGCAGGAACTCGGGAGAGAAATCCTTCTGTCACTTGAAGAAAATATGGCCTAAAATGCTTCAGGGCAATGATCAAGTACCCCTAATGTTGCAAAAACAAAACAAAGATAACATCACACAAAGCTTCCTTCTCTGCCCCTGCCCACCATAACTTGGCTACCTGATTTTCCTAGGAGACTTTCTGCCCCAGACTCTATTTTTCCAGCTGTGTGTCCCTCCCTTCACCTCAGGTTTTTTAATCAATCATAGTTATCTACATCATAACATCGAGTTATTCGGAGGTCTAACACAGAGCCTTGAGTCATTTCCTACAGTAGAATCACAGCACAAAATGTAAAAGGTGTACTGATTATGATCAGTGGTTTTGTTGATGTGTGTGTGTGTGTGTATGTGTGTGTGTGTGTGTGTGTGTGTATGTGTGTGTGTGTGTGTGTGTGTTGCTAGAGATTGAACTCAGGAGTGTTTTATCTCTAAACTACACTTTTGGTACTATGTTATTATTGTTATTATTATTATTATTTATTTTAAAACAGGATCTCATTAAGTTGCTTAAGGCTTCACTACATAGCTGAAGCTGGCCTTGAACTTGCAGTCCTCCTCTATCGGGCTCCCAAATACTGGAATTTCCGGCATATGGCACCACGCCTGGTATGTGGACAGTATTTTTTAAAAGACAGTAAAAAAGATGCAGGAAAAAATGTGGCTAAATTGGATTTCTACACTGAGGCTTCAAATGGCACACAAAATTTATTTTGAACCCTAAAAATTTTATTTTGAACCCTAAAAGGAGTACTGACTCTCCCCTCTAGAGAGGACATCTTCATACACATGAAGTAGGTCAACCTGGGAGAATTTCCTCCTCTCACAGAAAGGTGGGAACCATCTCAGCACTACAGCGACAACTTGTTACCCTCATTACCTCAAACCATGACAGTCATGGGAGAAGAATGGGAATAAGAATCTGGATCACGAGACCAGATTAAACTAACAAAAGATCACACTAGGATATAGATTAAACTAACGAAAGATCACACTAGGATGTAGACTGGATTTATAAGTAGGAAGCTGTAGGATGGTAATCCACGGAGTTAAACAGTCTCCCCCATGCCATGCATTCAAATTCATCTCCAATCGTTAATATTTTATGGTTGAAAATATCCTGTTGGTGCTAAAAGATAGCTCAAAATTTGCCCAAGTTCAAAGCCGACTGGGTTTGGAAAAGCGATGCTTAGAGTCTGCTTATCTACGAAGGGCAGTGTGTTTCCGCCTGTGGGTTCTGGTGTTCTGTCATTAACATACTGAAGTTATTCTTTCTGGCAGCAGTAGGGAACAAACAACAGCCTATTCCTTTCTGCAATAGAAATTTCTTGTGAGAACTCGTTGCTAGGAAACATCTCAACTTTAATCAAGCCTTGCCAACAGCTGGCAGGCATCTAGAAACAACCCAGGAAATTCTCTCTTACATGAACTTTACAGAGTAAATGGACTACAGGCTCCCTCTCTGTTTCTACTCCTATAACAAATTACCTTAGACCGGGTAGTAAATAAAGAAGAGAAGGTTGGTGTTACAGTTTTGAAGACTGCAGCTCAAGGTCATGGCGCTGATAGTGGTCAATGTCTGGTGAAGACTCCCTCCATACTAGGGAGCAGGTACCTTGTGCCTATATTCTCTAATTCTAGAATGGACAGAAAAACAAAAGGGTCCTAATTAATTCCCGGGAGTACTTTTTTATATGGGTACTAATCTCATTAAAGGTTGTAAAAACCTGTGACTTAGCTCCTCAGGGCTTTATCTCTTCCTTCTATCATAATAGAGTTTAGGCTTCGATCTATGAATGGGGGAGCGAGTCATATTTATTCAAACCATTGCAAGCTGTTCAGAGATTTCCAAAACTCCTTTCTCGCATACAAAATGTATCTGTTCCCTGCCAAAAGTTCCAAAAGTCTTAAACTCATTTCAGCATCAACTTTAGGAGTATTAAGTGCATATTTCATTCATGTATCACTGAAATTAGATGTGGGTAAAATTTAAGGTAGGATTCATCCTGAGGTACATTGCCTTTTAGCTGTGAGCCTGTGAAATCAAACAATGTATGGGGTTCCAAATTGCACTGAAGACATTCCCACTATAAAAAGAAGAGATAAGAAATAATAAAGAAATAACTGATTCCTGGTTAAATACAAAACCTAACAAGGTAAACAGTAAATACTGAAGCTGGCCAACCATGGTGGCGCACGCTTGTAATCCCGGCACTTGGGAGGCTGAGACAGGAGGATCCCACTTCGCGGACAGCCTCAGCTACTTAGTCCCTTTGCAACTCCGTGAGACCCTGTTTCAAAATAAAGAATAAAAAAATAGGCTGGGGGTATAGTTCGGAGATAGAATGCCCTTGTGTTCAATTTCCAGCACCACAAAAAGAAAAAAATAAGAGAGACAGGCATGGTGGTACACACCTGTAATACCAGTTCCTGGGAAGCTGAGACAGGAGAATTACCGGTTTGCGTCCCCCAAAATAAATAAATAAATTTGGCCGAGCATAGTGACACACGCTTATAATTATTATTATAATATATATTATAATCATTATATATATATATTTATTTTTTAATTTTTTGGTGGTACTGAGATTCCTGGAAACCCTTCTACCTCTGGGCTACACTCCCAGACACCTATGTTTTTTTATATTTTTATTTGGAAACAGGGTCTCTTAAGCCAGCGAGGCTGGCTTTGAAACTCCACGATCCTCTTGTTTCCACCTCCCAAGTGTGGGGATTACAAACGTGCACCACCACTCCCGGCTATAATCCTTATTATAATCGCACACTTAATAATCCTATAATCCCAGTACTTAGAAGGCTGAGACAGAAGGATTGCAGGTTCGAAGCCAGCCTCAGCAAATTAGTGAGACCTTGTTTCCAAATAAAATATAAAAATAGGTCTGGGGATGTAGCCTGGAGGTAGAAGACCCCTGGGTTCCATCCCCAGTACCACACACACACACACACACACACAAGAATACTGAAGCTGGAGAGTCACATTCATCTTTCAGTCCTGGGCCTCCAGATCCAGGCAACTGGCCCTCACAGATAGGCTGCAAGCAGCCACACTAGCTCCCACAGAGACCAGTCATGCCCCTGTGGAGCCTTCCCCAGGGATTTGCTTCCCCGTAGTTCTTGCCCTCCTGGGCTTCTGGGGGAATGCAGCTCTCCACTTCGCTCCTCTGTGGTCGCCCCATCTCCACAGTTCCACTGGGTATCACCTTAGTTGGGGCTCTCTGCGGTGGCCCTCTCCCTGTTTCTGTTCTGTGCCTGGGGATGCCCAAGGCATTCTTAAAAACTTGGGTGGAGGTAGCCACGCCTCCACAGCTGTGCTCTGTGCACACCTGTAGTGTTAGCACCATAGGAATGTAACCGCAGCTCACTCTGGAGGGCACAGCTGGGCATCTAGATCCCCAGGTGGGGCAGCCAAGGAGCGCCAAAACAAAGGAGGGGCAGAGAGCTGAAGCCAGTGCTGGGCAGCAAGACCTCAAAGGTGGGTGTCCCGCCCTCAAATGCCGTCTAGCATCAGCTGCAACAGAGGCAGCCTAGGAAGCCTCTGAAATGACTTCGGAGCCATTTTGCCCCACCCCGTTTCGTTTCTTTTCTTTTCCTTTCTTTTCTTTCCTTTCTTTTTTCTCCCCTTCCCCTCTCCTCCCGCTCTCCCCCTCCTCCTGGAACCCAGGAGGATTCAACCTCCAGGCTCCACCTCCAGCCCTAATTCTATTTTTTTTTTTTTTGGTGGTACTGGGGGTGGAACCCAGAGGCTTTCTACCTCTGGGCTATACTCCCAGACCTTTTTTATATTTTATTTGGAAACAGGGTCTCACTAAGTTGCTGAGAGCCTCACTATGTATCTGAGGCTGGCTTCGAACCCATGAGACCCTCCTGTCTCCGCCTCCCAAGCGCGGGGATTATTATTTATTTACTTGTTTGCAATAATGAGGATGGAACCCAGGGGCAGTCTGCCTCTGAGTTACACCACCAGCCTTATTTTATTTTTTCTTTCTTTATTTTGTAACAGGGTCTCACTAAGTAGCTGAGACTGGCTGAGTCTTGTCTCAGGCTCCTAAATACTTATAAACATGTGTCGCCATGCCTGGTTTATTTTTTATCGTGAAACAGGGTCTTGCTGACTTTCTGAGGATTTCAGAAAGTTGCTGAGGCTGGTCTCAAACCCATAATCCTTCTGTCTCAGCCTTACAAGTACTGGGACTACAAGCATGTGCAACTGTGTCCAACTTTCTTTTCTTCTTTTGATAATGGCACAAGCTTCCTTGTGCTCACCCAGGTCTTAACAAATACTCTCTTGGTAGTAACCTTGGTGTTCTCTCCAGTTACACATATCTTCTCATTTCTTTCAAGATGGACATCTTCCAACTCCTTAAATTCTACTTCTCCTTTTAATTATAAATTGAAATTTTAGTGTGCTTTTCCCTTTACATAGTCTTATTATAAGCGGTCAAGAGAAGCCAAGCCTCATCCCCAGTGCTTTGCTTATTTTTCCCACAGGTCTTTACTCTTCAGTCCTGCCTTCCACAGAGTAAGAGGTCACAGAGACAATTCAGCCAATTTCTGAAAGTGGGACTTTTCCATAAGATTTTTAATACCTAGTTCCTCGATTTTGTCTGAGACCACATCAAAGTTGTCTTCAGCATTTATATTTCTGTAAACATAGTCACAGGGCCACTTAGGTGATTGCCAAGAAGACCTAGTCTTTTTCTATTCTCTCTCTCTCTCTCTCTCTCTCTCTCTCTCTCTCTCTCTCTCCCTCCCTCCCTCCCTCCCTCTCTCTCCCTCTCCCTCCCTCTCTCTCTTTCTTTCTCTCTCTCTCTGGCACACTCGCAAGAGGCCCAGGCTTTACCCTCGACCCAGCTCCAAAGCTGCTTCTGTGTCTTTTATTTATTTATTTTTTAGCTTTTTATTGGTGCACTGTATTCATACATCTTAGTGGAGTACAAGATGGTGGAGGCATACATGCACACATCACCCAATTAGCCCTTACCCAATCCCTACCCTATTTCCTCCCCCTTCCTCCTTCTCATGTTTGGCTTAATGATTGCCTTTGATATGTTTGTTAATGTACATCATGAACCTTAGAGAATTTTCCTCTTTCCCCCTCCCATCCCCTCAGTTAGGTCGCCTTATTTGCTCATCTATAGTATATCCTTGTCTAGAGTTCCTCCTATGACCCATTTTATCCCTAGCGTTTGCATATTAGAGACAGCATCCGATTTCTTATTTTTTGTGACTGACTGATCTCACTTAGCATAATGTTCTCCGGTTCCATCCATTTCAAAGTAAATGATGCAATTGTGTTTTTCTTTATGGCTGAGTAAAATTCCATTGTGTACATATCCCATAGCTTTGTAATCCATTCCTCTGTTGATGGACATCTTAGTTGGTTCCATAGTTTGGCAATTGTGAACTATGCAGCTATGAACATAGCTACACATGCATTCGTTTGGTAGTCTGGTTTCCAGTCTTTTGAGTAGATACCCGGAAGTGGTATTGTTGGATCATATAGTAAGTTTGTTCACATTCTTCTGAGGAGCCTCCATACAGTTTTCCAAAGTGGTTGCACTAATTTGCAATCCCACAAACAATGTAGCAGAGTTCCCACTTCTCCACATCTTTGCCAGCATTTGTTGTTGTGTTTTGAATGCTTGCCATTCTAGTTGGAGTTAGGTGAAATCTCAGGGTAGTTTTTATTGCACATCTTTGATTGCTAATGATGTTGAGCATTTTTTCATGCATTTATTGGCCATCTGAATTTCTTTTTTTTTTTTTTTTTTTTTTTGCAGGTCTAGGGATGAAACACAGAGGCATTCTACCTCTGAGCTACACCCCCTGCCCCATTTTTGGTTCTTTTTATTTTGAAACAGGGTTTAAATCTTTATTCAAATTACCCCAAAGCCTATTTTAGGTCTCCACAGTACTAATTTCTGGATTCACATGGCATAAAATATACTAAATACATGTCACTTTTGTATGTTCAAGCTTAAGTCAGCAAAACAGGTTTTAACTTCTCATTTAATTGGTTTAGGCCTAACAGAACAGTATATATAAAAAAAAAAAACCTTAATCTAACATCCTTTTTAAGTTTTAATGGTTATAGTTTTCATAAAAAATTCAAATGTTAGGAGACCCCATTCCAACCTCAATGATGGTTACGGGAGACTGTCGCAGGTAGGACCAGTGACTTGTAAGTGCAATCACACTACAGACAGTCTGGTCCCAGAGTCGGACTTACATCTCCCCTTGGGCTGATTGGTTTTCTGTTATAATTTTTCTTATTCCACCATCCCTAAAGGCTTCCAAGGCTGCTGTTATGTTGGCAAACGCGGGTTGATTTTACCCACTCCATCATTATCCCCCCATTTACGAGTCACTGTTTCTTTCTTCCTTTACCTCCTGATTGTAATGATAATTTACATATTTGGTCCTCAGGCCTTGTTTCGGGGTTATCTCTCCCTGTAGTAGCCATCCCTGGATTAATGATAGGTGCCTATATGTGAATTAATCAACTACCTGTTTAGTTACCGATACTGTTAATGACACCGCCTTAGCTTTGACAGCTATCAATACTGAAGTTGCCGAAGTATGCCAAGCCACTCTTAAAAACAGAGAGAGCAGCAATGGATTATTTGCGTTTGCTCCATCATCTAAGATGTCAAGAATTCCCTGGAATGTGTTGTTTTAAGGCCGCACCTTCTTCCCAGTCTGAAACTGAGCAATGCTCATTTTAGCAGGAAAGCTGCATGGCAGACATTCCCAGAACAGGCGCGCGGCATCTCCTTCTGGGGAATAGTGTTAGGCATAGGGATTTGGGGATTTTTTTTGAAATTGGCCTTGTTACCAAAAAGATACCTGAGACTTATGTAATTAATGTCTTCAAATTGTTTAAAATAATTCAAGATTTACTCCCTGAAACTGTAACATTTATGTATGAGTTACATCTAAATTTCCAAATGACCAATCTAACAAGAATTCTATGAAGACTCAGACAATGACAAGCAGAACAAGCCTTAAAGGCAACCGATTCTCCCCAGGTTTTTCCCAAGCAAATATTAACAATAAACCTAACATGGAGCCAAGACAAGTTGTTTCTGCCGTTTTGAATTCTAAAAGGCCAGCATGTTTAATCAGAGGTAGAGTGGTTACTGACCCCCCAATAACCCTACCCCCTTTTGGTCGTACAATGGGTACATGGACAGCAGTAGAATAGATGGGTACCAGGCACAGCCTGGGGACATGGGAAAGTATGAACCGTTCCTCTCCTTAGTAGTGCCTACTGATTAAAAAACAATGATGTATATTAATCAGAGAGTATAATGCTTAGCATAGGATATTATTTTGATATTATATTAGTAGTTAATAATAAACTTCTGATCTTTTCCATGGTTGCTTGTAAGAGGAAATATTCCCTTGAAAAAGAACCTGTCCATCTGTCACCTTGCCTTGATGTATTAGTTCTTTGTATACTTACTGATGGATTAACTCTAGAAAAAATTGTAAAAGTAGAATGTAGCCAAAAAAGAAAATATAAAACGCTTGCCTAAACCGAAAGTAAATAGAGCAGCTTCACCCTCCATTGCGTCTGTGAGCTGTTTCTCTGCCGAACTTCGCTGACTCCTCACTCCACCACTTGCGGACCCCCGACTCTTGCTAGGGCCGGACCCTGGCATTTTAGCATCACAGATAACTAAAGAAAAAAAAGTAACGATTTTAATATCAGACATACAGGAGCAGTTGTATCATATACAGCAATCTAAAGGGTTTTTTGGATATGGTTCCTTGTGGATGGCATAGCTCCTGCCCCTTTTTAACTCCCTTTCTTATTTTCTTTTTCATTTTGCCTTTTGGGCCATGCCTGCTAAACTGTATTGTGAGTTTTGTTTCTCAGAGGCTTGAAGCTTTCAAACTTCAGATGGTGCTACAAAGGGAACCTGAGATGAACATTTACCAAAGCCCCTTGGATGGTTATAGAGACTCAAGACACTTATGCATCTGACTCCCCCAAAGCCAAACTGTTTACATGCACCCTAAAGCCGGGGTCCCCACTTCGTGCCTGTTCAGCTCAAAGAAGTTAACAACGGCTTCGGCGTCCTTATTCTTTTGCTATAGGTGTATGCAAGTAGTAAAAATGGGAGGGGGGTGATGGAGATTGAGATTATGTTGATCGTTAATAGGAGCTGTAAAAATCAAAATGTATTCCCTATGTTTACCTTTGGCCTGACAGGTGTCAGGAGGTTACTAAAAGAGAGGGGAATGTACTAGTATTGGGAAATATTGAATGTGCCAGCATTGGGAAATATGTGAAAACACTTCGGTATAAGGAAGCTAGAAGCTTCAAGGAAAGGGCTGCAGATTTCCAGGCGCCCAGGGTGATTAGCAAGAGAATAGAAGAAGCCCAAAAGCCTAGGGTCTTTTACATTTCTAAGAGAAGCAACTTCCTCAAGGATGGGGGTGGGGGGAAAATGCCATGAGCCCCCAAGAGATCCCAGACTCCCAATAAGCAATTAACACATTTTGGAGTGTAACAAAAGGCGTGGTGTGGGGTCTGTGCCAGAGACAGGGCAGGTCTACAGGAAGAAATCTCCACATCAAAAGACCTGCCCTGGAAAAAGGGTGGATCTAGTCTGGTTAGAAGATTATTGATATAAAATATTCTATATTCAGACTGCTTCGGGGACTTCTTTTCAAGTTACCCCCCAATACTATCTCCGGCATAGGGCCTTATTAATCTATATTCTATCTTTCCCTCTTTGTGATAATAAAGTGGCATAAGCTTGCAGAGTTCGAACGAGAGTTTTCTATATCTACTTCAGAACAGGAACCTGCCTCTACATCTCTCTTTCACTGTAACTGGAACAGTTTCTGCAAGCCCAACAGGGCCCCTGGAATATGTCCACCACTGTGGCAGTTTCCCCAACTGTAACACTTTTAATATCCTAGCCACAGTTATTCAGCATCATTTGGACATCCTAAGTCATTTTTACAGAGAAAACAGGGAATGTCAACCTAGTGAATAGGCTAAGTGAGAAACAGGTGTCTATCTTGATTTCCTTTGGTGATTATGACAATAAAAACAATAGCTCAGCAGCAATCCAGTGGCTAGAAAAAAGTAAGAATTTTTTAAAAACAGGAGGAAGGAAGAAAGTTAGGAAGGAAGGAAAGAAGGAAGGAAGGAAATTTTCAGAAGAAGCCAAGTAAAATCATTTAAAAAGTGGAATTAGAAAGGCATCCTTGACAATCATGATCATATCATTGATTCCAGGAAGGAAACACTAATGGCTGCTACAATTAGTGGTTGAAAGCTAGGCTTAGTGGTGCATACCTGTAATTCCAGGACTGGGGAGGCTGAGACAGGAGGATCTCAGGCTCCGTGCCATCCTCAACAACCCAATGAGATCCTATTTCCAAATAAAATAGGGCTGGAGGTAAAATACCTCTGGGTTCAATCCCTAGTACAAAAAACAAAAAATAGTGGTTGGAAAGTTTGAAGATTAAGTGTATATTTACATTGGCCCCATGGAGCTCCCCATAAATTACTTGTTAAAGAGAATAAATTGGTAATTTTGCAGCAGGACAAGACTCAGTTGAGTTTTCTGCCACTATATGACAAAGATTCCCTTTCTCCCAGCTTCCAGTGAATGATCATCCTGTTTATCTGAGCCCTCACTTATAATAACTTTTCATTCCATGTTCTATAATCTCTCCAGCAGTGACAAAGAATTCTCTAAGAAATACCTGTTTTCTCTACCATGCTCCTTACATACTTTTAAAGAACTTGGAAGCAGAGTCCTTGACAATATACTTCTTCAAATAGTCTTCTCTCCATTTCGGATAGGAGATGGCTGGAATAAAATATCATAGACTGACTTACACATTTTGTTTTTCACAGTTCTGGGAAAACAAACATTTTTTTTCCCACTAACAAACATTTGTTTTTCACAGTTCTGTTTGATTTCTGATAAGGGCCCTCTTCCTTCCTTAGAGAAGATTCTGTTTTCACTGTGTCCTCTCTTTCTCCCCTGGTAAGAATATTCATTTTACAGAAGAAGATCCCACACTCATCAGCCCAGTCAGCCCTCCAAAGTCCTCACCTCCAAAAGCCAGCATGTGGGAGGTTATACAAGGGGTAGGAGAGGTAAAGGATCCATTTCTCACCTCAGAAACTCAGGATCAGCAGGGTTCTTGGATTCCACAGCAGAAAAGAATTTCAGCACACACCAGTCAAAGGCACAGAGGTTTGTTTAGGAAAGTGAGGGATGCATGTTCAAAGGCCATCTCAAGAGGGAGAAAGTGACTTTGAGGTCTTTACAGTTATTTTTTTTATAGGAGACCCCAGTGAAGGAGTAAGTATGGGCTTATGGAAGGAATGGAGGAGGGGGTGGTTCCCTTTATTATAATTCTGTTTCTTGCCATTTCATTGGAAGGTGCTGGGTGATGCCTGAGCTTGTCCAATGGTCAGACATTGTTAAAGATCCTTTGTTTAGCAAGCATCTCAGAAATTTCAGGTGGGGAGATGGTTCATTATTATTAAAAAAAATGTGGGCCTATTGAGGATTTTTGTCCAAGAAAGAACAAGACCTATAGGGTAAAGATAAGGATTATGAAATTTCCAGATTTTATAACCATAGCTTCTCCTTCCTTTCCAGCTTGTCTTTTTCCTACCTATTATTTTTATTTTTTCTATCCTACCTGTTAGGAATTCAACCTCTTGGTTTCAGGGAAAAACAAGCAGTCAGCTGATAACCCCAGGGCATCTGTCTTCCTGCATTGCTCATGTGCTCCCTACAAGTAAACCACATTCCTTCCAAACCGGCAACCCTCCTCCATCCTCATCAATCTTCATATTGTTGATTTTTAAAAATTGATATGCAAATCCGGAATCTCGTTCTCATTTTTATTTCCATGTCTGAGAGTTCTAGTGAGGATGGGCATGCTTTTTTATTGCTTAGTCAAATGTTCTCTCTACTGTGAAGCATCTTTTTACCCATTTAAATAATTTTCCTAGCATTTTCTTCCTTTTATTTTTCACTGACTTTCAGGTACTCTTTTTTAGGTTACAAAATATTTTAAAAGTTACATGCAAGCCGGGCATAGTGGCGCACCCTTGAAATCCCAGCTTTTGGGAGAATGAAACCGGAGGATTGCTGTTTGAGAACAGCGTCAGCTACTTAGTGAGGGAGGCCCTTTGCAATTCAGTGAGACCCTGTTTAAAAATAAAGAATAAAAATTAGAGGGCTGAGAGTATAGCTCAGTGGTGGAAGGCTCCTGGGTTTCATTCCCAGCTTTGGAAAAAGAAAAAAGTTACATGCATTGCAAATATCCTCTTCCAGAATAAGACTTTTTTTTTTTTTTTTTTTTTTTTTTTTTTGCGGTACTGGGGATGGAACCCAGAGGCTTTCTACCTCTGGGCTATACCCCCAGACCTGTTTTATATTTTATTTGGAAACAGGGTCTCACTAAATTGCTGAAAGCCTCACTAAGTAGCTAGGTTGGCTTCGAACCTGTGCGATCCTCCTGTCTCAGCCTCCCAAGCGCTGGGATTACAAGCGTGTGCCACCACACCCGGCTAAGACTTTTATTTTACCTTGTTTGTGATGTCCTTTTTGTGCAAACATTTTAGTCTGTTTTCTGGGTGTTTTTTTTCAGTTTGTGTATTTTATCTGCCTGCATTTGTTTTGCAGATTCATTTTTCCTAGGTAGGAAATCAATTTAATTGATTAATTGTTAATCATTAATCAACTTAAAATTTACTATATGAGTACTTTATTTATTTATTTATTTATTGTGGTACTGAAGATGTAACCCAAGTACATTCTGCCTCTAAGCTATACCTCCAACTCTTTTTATTTCAAAACAGGATCTCACTTAGTTGCTAAGGCTGGCCTGGAATCTGTTATCCTCCTGTCTCAACCTCCTGAGTACTGGGATTGCATAGGCATGCGTCACCATACTTGGCTTTATCTTATTTTATATAATAGCTAATTTCCCTAATATTATACCTCACTATGCTCTGCGAGCCATGGTTCCCAGCCACACATAGAATGAGCCTGAAACTGTAAAACAAACAAACAAACAAACAAATAAATAAATCTTACTTTCTCTAGGTCATGTGGCTAATCTTTAGATTATAGCTGCAAGAATGCTAATCTACTGTCCTGGCATCTTATTCTGGAAGACTTACTCCCAATTCCTCTCAGGAGATGTGAGTCAATGCAACCCCCAGGACCAAGAGATTTATACCTCCCCCTGCTGCCTTTTGGAAGGGTATTTCAACCATTTCTTCCTGGTTACAACTAAGTGTCAAGTTCCTTTATTAAGAAGGGACTTGCTTGTAAAAGTAGGAGTATGTCTGATCCTCTATGTTCCCTGAGAACCCCCTCACTTGTTCTGGCCTTAACAGCTGACATATCGCAGAACTTCATTTCAAAAGATCAAAAAGAATTCCCCATAGATTCCCAATTCTGGGTTTAGGGATCCCTGGGTATACAAAAATGGCTTATTCTGAGCAAGTCATGCTCAAGGCTCCCACATACTTCCCCTGTAGCAAACAGTACCCTCTAAAGACAAAGGCCCTAGTCAGCTTTCAGACACTCATCTCAAAGTTCCTGAAACCTGGGTTTGTAGTGGCCTATAACTCCCCATGTAACATCTCAATTTTGGCAATTAGCAAGGCAAATGGAGAGTACAGCCTGGATTAGGATCTGCAGGCAATTAATGAGGCAGTGGTTCCTATGCACCCAGTAATGCCAAATCTTTATGTGCTTCTGAGAAAAATTTCCTCTAATACTCAATGGTTTTCAGTACTTTATATCAAAAATGTTTTTTCTGTATTCCCTTAGCTCCAACATTACAATTTTTTTTTCTTCTTTTGAATGGGTAGAAAATGGATGGAAGAAAGACCCAACAATGGGCCCGGATGGTCTTACCCCAGGGATTTCAGGACAGCTTCTGTTTGTTTGGGAAAGCCTTAGCCAGAGATTTATATGAACTTTCTCTGGATAAAGGTTTGTTCCACCTGAATGTAGATGACCTTCTTGTCTGCTCCTTAGCCCTAGAACTGGCAGAAAAGCATGCCATTCAAATCATAAACTTTTTGGCTAACCAGGGATATAAAGCCTCAAAACCCAAGGCTCAAATCATACAATAGGTCACTTGTCTGGGAATGATAATAACACTTGGAAAAAGAGTCTTATCGCCAGAAAGAATGCAGGCAATTCAATTGCTGCCCCTACCAATCACATACCGACAACTCCAGGTCTTTTTAGGGGTTAAAGGCTACTGACTATGGATATTAGGATATCCATAACCAAACATTTATATGAATCCTTTAAGGAAGGAGAATAAATGGGGACACTAAATGTGGGGAAAAGAACAAGACTTCATTAAATTCAATCACTCCTCCAAGTCCCAGCCCTTGGCCTGCCTCAGATGGATAAGCCCTTCCAAATATACGGAAAAGAGTAAAAGGAAACTGTCCTGGGAATGTTGACCCAATGCCTCCCACCAACCAAACACCCTTTAGGGTACCTATCCAAAGGGCTAGATTCTGTAGCTTAGGGATGGTCTAGTTGCAACAGCTCTTCTAGTGGGAGAGGCCTTTAAGATAACACTAGGAAGGCCCCTTGAGGTGTATGCCCCCCTCAACACACAATCAGGTGGCTTTATTTCAGGAACTTAAACTTACTGGCTGACTACCAGCAGATTGCTAAGTGCTGGAGGGGCTGCTCAATAATTTCTTTTTTTTTTTTTTTTCTTTTTTTTTTTTGCGGGTCTGGGGATGGAACCCAGGGGCATTCTACTTCTGAGCTATACCCCCTGCCCTATTTTTTATTCTTTATTTTGAAACCGGGTCTCACTGAGTTGCAGAGGGCCTCACTAAGTAGCTGAGGCTGTCCGCGAACCGCCATCCTCCGGTCTCAGCCTCCTGAATGCTGGGATTACAAGCGTGCGCCACCACACCCGGCTTTCAATAATTTCTTAATGAGATCATCAGTATTATGGAAGGCCAGGAATTATGGACACGATAGCAGTCATGTTAACCATCAAGAGAGAGCAGAAAGCTGACCTTTGCTTCTCTTGACAACGGTCAAGGATGTGACTCATGGCTAGCAGAGTGGTTGTCAAGGATTGAGCCATTACAACCTGTTGCTGATTCTCAAGGAAGATGTTTAAGTAAAAGTATGGGCTAAGATAAACACTGGACTTTTGAATAGCAGCTTTTGCTTCATATTTACAATAGTGCTTATGTGAGCTGTTTTTCTTTCCTATACTCTATAAGCTTATTCCTTCCAAATTAAGTTGTCCCTTCTCCATTAGGAGGTTCCACTATCTCTGCCTTTTGTTTCTCACTATTCACCCTGAATAACTGCGGTGCTGGTCATGGCTCAGATACCAAACCTTATTGCTAGAAAATCCAGATGTAACTGTGCACAGGAACACCATTTTATTTATTTATTTTTTATTTTTGGCAGTACTGAGGTTGGAACCCAGGGGCATTCTACCTCCAAGCTACACCCCCAGCCCTATTCTTTTTTATTCTTTATTTTTGAAACAGGGTCTTACTGTGTTGCAAAGGACGTCACTAAGTAGCTGAGTCTGGCCGCAAACTGTGATTCTCTTGTCTCAGTCTCCCAAATTCTGGGATTACAAGTGTGCTTCACCACACCCAACAATGCACCACTTTAAATCCAGTCAGCCTGCTTCCTCTTCCAGAGGAGGACTCCACATTCGCTCAACACTCCTGTGGAGAAGTCTATGCCACTGTCATACCAGTTCAGAGGACCTCACAGATCAGAAAACCCTGACTGTTTGGTTTACCAATGGCAGTTCTTTTGTGAATGGGGAAGTCAAAAAAGCTGGCTATGTAGTAGTATCTACATCAGAAATTGTTGAAGCTAAGTCCCTCCCTCCAGGAACCTCTGTATAATGGGCAGAGATAACAGCTTTAACATGGGACCTGATATTGAGCAAAAACAAGCAGGCAACCGTTTTCACAGACTCCAAGTCTGCCTTCTTGGTTCTTCATGCCAATGCTGCTGTCTGGAAAGAAAGAGGTTATTTGACTTCCTGAAATAGCCGAGTCAAGTATGCCGAGTTCAAGTAGTTCAGATACTAGAACTTCTCAAAGCAGTAAAGCCTCCCTAAAAAAAAAATGCAGTACTTTACTGAAAAGGGCATCAAAAAGAAACCAATGAGGTCATACAGGGCAACCAGGTGGCTGATAAGGCAGCCAAGAGGGCAGCCAAGTCAGTCAACGTGAAACTGGCCTTAATTCCCTCTATACCTCGTGGCACTTATCTCCCCATCTACATCCCTGAGAAAAGAGCCTGGGCCAAGGAATGAAGACATATTCAAAAGGTAGATAGATGGCTCCAAATGGGTACCATCATCCATCTCCCACAAGAAATATAGTGGAATGTTCTACAGGGCCTACATGAATCTTGTCACTTTGACTTTTGTGTGTGTGTGTGTGTGTGTGTGTGTGTGTGTGTGTGTGTTACTGGGAATGAAACTCAGGAGCATTGTACCCCCAAGCTACACCCCCAACCCTATTTTTTATTCTTTATTTTGAAACAAGGAGGGTCTCACTGAGTTGCAAACAGACTAAGTAGCTGAGTTTGTCCACGAACTGTGATCCTCCTGTCTCAGCCCCCCAGATGCTGAGATTACAAGCATGTGCCACCACACCCAGCTGACTCCTGTCAATTTAGAAGATATCTTCTCTCTCTCCTTAGCAAAAATCAATATACTGGGAAGGAATTTCATAAGACTTTAGAGAGAGTTGTTCAGGTGTGTGAGACCTGTGTCATTTAAAAACTCCAATGAGGGGGGGGGGGTTTAATACCTTCCTTGACAGAGCTGGCGCAAAGACAGGGAACATACGTGGGGAAGATTGGCAGGTAGACTTTACTTGTCTACCCTCCTGTCAGGGATTCAGATATATGTTGTTGCTTTGTAAATACTTTCACAGGCTTCATGGAAGCATTGTCTACAGGGAAGGGAAAAGCCACTGAAGTGGCTAAGGCTCTTCTCCAAGAAATCATCCCCAGATTTGGATTTCTCATGTCCCTTCAAAGTGACAGTGGGCCATCTTTTGTCTCTGAGGTAACCCAACAAATAGCTAAAGCCCTGAGGATAAAATATTATTTATATTCCTCCTGGAGGCCCAACACCTCAGGCAGAGTTAAAAGAGCCAACCGGACTCTAAAACTACATCACAAAAAGTTCTGTCAGGAAACACCTTTACCATGGGAAAATATATTTCATCTGGCACCCTTTCAGGTAAGGGTTTCGCCTACAGAAATGTAGCCCTTATGAGACTCTATATTATCAACTTTTCCTCCATCCAGTCAGACTTCCTCCTAGATGAGGAACAGGTTACACTTACCCAGTATTTAACAGCCCTGTTCAATACTAACATGCTCTCTGAGAGTTTTGACAATGATGGGGTGTGTCTATACAGCACCTAAGGAGATTCGGCCTGAGCGGCCTACGGCCTAAGGCAAAACTTTAAAGTGATTCAGCAAAAAAGGGGCAAAGATGGCACCTGGAGGAAGCTAGGAAGGCGTGGTTTCCCCATTCATTATGGGTGGGGAGACTGAGCGGTTTTTCCCTTTCTACCTTTAAAGGAGCTTTCTCCGCACACATGAATGGCTCATGTACTGGCCTGGGATTGGCTGTAAACTACGTGCTAGTGATCTTTATCCCGGATAGGCTAGGCTATTTCTCATGGGAATTCCCCTCGTGGCTTGGTGCTATATAAAGAACTGCTTGGAGAGAAATAAATGAGATCTCGCTTGACTTGACTCCCAGCTCGTGGGTTTGTGTTCGAGTCGCCGGTACTCATCATCTCCTCAAGCCCCGTCAGCTGTCGGGCTGGATTCCCGACATGACAAGAGATTCTTCCTTCCTTGAGGGGATGGAGAAGCTCAACTAAACCTTTCTACCAACCAGAGTTCATGGTGCTAATTAAAACCTATTGTGACAACTAGCAGGTCACCAACTGGCCCCAACTTGAAAAGAACCATTTCCTGTTGTTCTGTCCACTGCTATAGCCATCAAGGTACCTGGAATTTCCAGCTGCATCCCACCACTCCAGGGTCCAGCTGTGGACCACATAAGGTGAATCTATTCACTTCCCAGAATAATCCACAACTATACCTGTACACCCATAGAAAACCTCTGGTTCTTTTTTCAAAAGAAAAATGAAAAAGTAGATCCCCTTTATCTTAATATCACTTGATTCTATCTGTCATCTCTATCTTCCTAAGACATAGGCAGTAGCCTTCCTCAGGCTACTAACTCCTTCTATGCCCATGGCTCTGTTTAAATTATGAGCACTGGACTTGATTACAATGGCAAAAATGAAAATATGCATATGTGTCAGAAAGATGCTGCTTTTATGTTAACAGGTCCGGTTGTGTACCAAAATGTATTTGACACTTAAGAAAAGGGCATCCATCTGAGGGAGCAAACTATCCAGTGATAAATATAATAAAAGCACAGTCCTAACTTTCTTACCTCTTGCCTTTCATGGGAGCTTTTAGCCAAAATACTCCTACTTTTCCCCCTTATCTCCTAAACCTGCTAACAAAGTTTATTTCTCCTGCTGCAGGCTATCAAACTTCAAATAAAACTCAAATTGGACCGCCAACTCCTCTCTACAATGGATGCCGACTACTATCAAGAACCCCTGGACCGACCAACCCACCTTCCAGGAAGAAGTTCAGGCCCAACCTGCCCCACCCTAACAAATAGCAAGAGAAGGAGACTTTGATGTCGTGCCCACATCCCTATCCAGTAAGATGGATATTCATTCCTATTCCCTAAGTGATGTCAGGGCCTCTACATCTTGAGAAGGGAATGTCAGGTAGGTAGTCAGTTATGAGTAAGACAGGTTTGGAGCAGTGATTGCCCCACCCAGCTGTGGTCAGAGACTTTCAGCCTATTACACAGTAGCTTTATCACACGATGTGATCACGCACAGTCATACCAAATCCTGGTACGATACACAAATTTATAAACATAAGAAGGGGTGAAATTTCTCGGAGTTTAAAAAGACTCTACCATGTCGTAGAGGACCCTCCTTTTGGCCCACTTTCTCCTTTACTTCACTCTCTGACTAACCAGCTCTGTGGTCCTCCCATAGAATTTAGCCAATAAAGTTTTTTTTTTTTTTTTTTTTTTTTTTTTTTACACTGACCCTATCGGTATCTTCTGGGTGAAATCTTTCTTCCAGGGAGATGAGAAACGAGAGAAAACCCACAGCCCTGTAACAGTAGTTTGAATTTTGTTTTATAAACAAACAAGTTAGATGATAGCAAGAAAGAAACATGGG
This sequence comes from Muscardinus avellanarius, assembly GCF_963383645.1. NCBI lineage: Eukaryota > Metazoa > Chordata > Mammalia > Rodentia > Gliridae > Muscardinus > Muscardinus avellanarius. The sequence continues at coordinate 126,089,635 of NC_137790.1, forward strand.
AGCTGGAATTAAATTGTAGTGATTTAACCAACTTTTTAATTAAAATATTACATTTTAAATTTTATGTAAAGTTTAGAATACAATAAATATTTTAAATCATGGCCATTAAGGTATTCTTAAAGAGAAGGTGATGAAAAGCTGAAATTGTGAGTGAAGTATGGAATGTTTTGTGTGCTTAAAGAAGGACTACGTTAGAGCCACGCATGGTGGCACATGCTTGTAATCCTAGTACTTAAGGATTACAGAAGGGTTACAGATTCAACACTAACCTCAGCAACTTGGGCCCTCAGTAACTTAATGAGACCCTGTTTTAAAATACAAAATAAAACAGGCTGGGTGTGGTGGCACACACTTGTAATCCCCGCACTTGGGAGGCAGAGACAGGAGGATAGCTCAGGTTCAAAGCCAGCCTCTCTGGCTTAAGAGACCCTGTTTCCAAATAAAAATATAAAAAATAGGTGTCTGGGAGTGTAGCCTGGAGGTAGAAGGGTTTCCAGGAATCCCAGTACCACACACACACAAAAAAGAAAGATAAAGAAAAAGAAAAGAAAACAGAGCTAGAGTGTAGCTCAGAGAGGTAGAAGGCACTGAGTTCAATCCCCAGTTCCAAAAAAAAAAGAATGACTACTTTATATGATTCATAGAAAAATTTTTACAGACAAAGCTAATATAAATGGAGTCTGAAATCTTACGTTTTATGGATAACATTGATATTGATGTTGGTTGGAAAGCCCTCATTTATAAAATTAAGGTAGTCTATTAGTTTTGCTTACAAGCAAAGTAAAACTAAGTCTAAGCAAAATAAAATACAGTTAATTAAGCTATGTTCATATCAAATGCATTATTAAAAAAATGTAGGCAGGGAGTGGGGAGGTAGACCTAACAATGTGCTCAGGAGAGGGAGGGCAGGATGCAGTGGGACTCTAGCCACACTCAGCCTAGGTCTTGTCAGGTGATTGTAGTGGTGTGTCCATTTTAGGCAGATGCCTTAGGCAAGCAGGTAAGCACATCCTCTAACTAAACCTGGATGTGTAAAGAAATTTTAACTGTGATTATCTGCTTCTGTAATCTGCTTCACTGCTACAAGGTATGAGTATGCTGTCTTGGCAAGATAGCATCTAAGTAAGATATGCTATCTGTCCTGAAAGAACATCTGGCATCTGTCAAATGATGTAATGATCTTACAAGCATGGAAACGTGAATTTTCAGTACCTCTAACTCTATAACCCAAGAGTATAAAGGCTGTTAAGACTAATGTTCAGGGCGACAGCATTCTCACAGTTGCTGCTTGCCCCTGCCAGCCGGTATTGAAGGTGGCTTCCTCTGGCTAACAGGTAAATAAAGCAACCTCTTTAGCACTTTGGGGTCTGGCCCGTTTCTGTAGGTCACCTCGCAACAGGAACTCAGGATCGGTGGGGTCCTTGGCAGAAAATAATTTTAGTACATGTCAATCAGAGACAAAGAGAGAGGTTTAGTTAGGACAAGAGGGGGATACATGTTCAAGAGAAAATGTGGGCCATCGAGAGAGAAAGACAGAGTGAGAGAGAAAGAGAGAGAGAGAGAGAGAGAGAGAGAGAGAGAGAGAGAGAGAGAGAGAGATTTGAGTCTTTAAGGTCTTTAGAGCTTTATAGTCCTTTTTATAGTGATCCTCTGAGGGGTTGGGTGGGGGTGCATGGCAGCAATGGTGGTCAGGGGTACCCTTGGAGGAAGGAAGGTCTTGGGAGAAATTTGTGCCACAAGTAAAAGGAAAGAGAGAGCAGAGAAAGTAGTTTGTAGGGTGGCTGGACCCACATATTCTCTAGAGTTTCTGAGCTTCTTAGGCTACTTGTTTTCCCTGATTTGCAAATCATGTATTTTTGCCTGTTCCCCCAGGCTGAAAACTCTGCACAGGAAATGGCAGAAGTTTGTTTCCTGATAACCTGTGTAAATCAGCCTACAATAAGAGCACTCACAACCTTTAGACGGCTGCTCCACTCCTTTCTGTTTTATCAGAATCTTGAGGCCACCTGTAGATGTGCCAGTGGAGGTCAGGAAGTCTCAGTTAATGTACATCAATAGGTGAATAAAATACATAAGATAACACCTTGCATGAGATTTGCATCAGCTAAGTTGATTGGCTCAAACTCCAATCTGTGACTCAAATAGAAAGCATGTCCCCTGGGCGACCTGATTCCCAAGCAGCTCTTCCTGAGTCGTTTCTTGTTGTGTTCAGTAACTCATGCCAGATTATACTCTGCTTTTTGGAACAAAGATAGGCAGCTTCCACAGAGAACCTCCTCCTGTGGACAGGAGTCAGACCTGAACAAAGTAACCCTGAGGCCAGTAGAAGAATAAAGGAAAATTTCCTATTAGTGTGCTTATGTCTTTTAGAGCTTTGTTTTAGTACTTATATTGACTAGTACACTGTGCCTGTTAAGCAAGGCTCATGACCCAGTTGCTTGTGGTTGCCAGAGAAGCAAGGTAGATGCACAGAACTGCCTGCGGGTATTTAAGACATCCTTAACCCTTCACCCAGAATGCAACTGTTTGGGAAACAGTTTGCCACTGTCTCCCAAACAGAAATTTAACAAGCAAATTACTTTGCTGGCAAACCCTCCTCTCCCCCTCTCCCCCACCCCCATACTAGTATTGGGAATGGCCTAGGATGATTTGAGAAAGCTCTGATTATTAATAAATATATTTCAAAAATTGGGTGAGGGGCAGATCTGTGAAAGGACTTGGTTTCTTCCAAGAAGCAGGCAACTATTCCAATGTAAATTAACTTAGCTAAAGGTAAATAGCAAGTCTATAGGAGAGGGAATTTAGGACTTCCTCATTCTAAAGACAGTTTACATAATTGGTAATCTAGCTAGGATGGGAGAAGGGGGTCGACCTTCGTGAAAGGAGACACCTTGGCGGGAAAGTAAGAGGAGGAACCTTACAGGGACTTTTACTACATTAGAATTAGGTGAAACAAGATGGAGGATGTCATGTATAAAAAGTCTGTTCTGTGTTTTTTACTTCGGTAATTTCGTTCAAAGCACCCCCTCATGTTGCCCCTGGGTAACATGAGGCTGTAACTATCTTCTGTATTTCTGTCTTTATAATAAACTTTAAATCTTCAGCAAGAACCAGGGCTATTGCATCCTTAGCTCAGGACAAGAATCCGTGTTTTTTGTGTTTTTTTGGGGGGGAATTATTTCCAGGAGTCTAACAAAGGCCCCTGGGGACCGTCACCCCCAAACGGTAACATCCGTCTTTCACCGCAACATCTCTTTAACTGTAACACTCCCAACCCCCACAGTTCTGTCACATACAGGAAGTAATTCCTCTTTAGAAGCAAATGGTCCATGAATACAATTTACGTCCTCTACTTAAAATAGTTTCTTATAAGCCTCAGCTTTTTCTCCTGACTTAAATGAGGACCGTGCTAGAGTTATTCTCCCAGCCATGCCTCATGCCTCAGTTTCCTCTTAGTCATTCTGTATTTCCACCAAGACATATAACCTTTCTGTGACTCGCCAGCCCCATCTAAGAATGGTCATATAAAAGAGGAATCAATTGTCCCACTCATGACTGTAACAGTGTAAGGTGGAGTCGCGAGTTCTTTCTCTTAGCTACTCTTAGAAAAGGATAGCCAGAACTACGCCTCAAGCTTAAGCAGTTTTTATTATTACAAAGGTAGAAAGAAGAGACAGAAGTTAAAGCATTACATTGAGGGATGTAGTGGAGTGCCTTGAAAATAAGACACTGAAGTTTTTGGATACAGAACATTTTTTTAATAAAGATTTATTATCTTCTCTCTTGCCTAATCAATAGTCTTCCTGGCCCACTGACTAGGTGTAGATCCACCCATTCTCTCTGGTACAAGTCTTTTGATATGAGGATGAGGATTTACTTATCTTACACCCTGCTTAGCTCTCCCATTCCCTCCAGACCTGATGCAGGTGTGGGCCTGCTCCTGTTTCCTGTGCAAAGTCAAGTCTTTTTTAAGACCCAGAATGTGTTATTGATTAACAAAGTCAGAGGTCACATGGTATCTGTGCCCTTTGACAGAGGCTGTACCCTCCTCCCAGCCCTTGGGGAGTTTTAGCCTGTCTGCTAGAAGTTAATTTTTTAAGTAAACGTGTCTTTAAAATGTGAAGGCCCTGGGCTACAACTCTTCTGTGTTCTTGCCAGTCACGTATGGTGCTTGGAACTCTACGGCTTCCCTGCCCTGCCTGAGTGTCTGCACAGCACCAAAGCCATTTAATAATATATTTTGAAATTAGTACCAAAGCCATTTCCCAGTAATGGCACGATGACCACATCTCTAGTTTCAACACAGTGTTGTGGTTTATTAAAAGGATTAAATCAGTTATTGCAAGAAAAGTTCTTAGGATAGATAGTAAGTGCCACAATGATGTTACTTAGTAGTAGGAGATACTGATTTTTTCCACTTAATGAAAGTTTTTTTACTTGATATCTGAGTGTATCATACTTGCACGATTCAGTTTCTCTGAAATTTATCACTTTTCCTTTTCATTTAAAATATAATTTGTAAAGCCGGGCGTGGTGGCGCACGCTTGTCATCCCCACGCTTGGGAGGCGGAGACAGGAGGATCGCGCTGGTTCAAAGTCAGCCTCGCTGGCTTAAGAGACCCTGTTTCCAAATAAAAATATAAAAATAGGTCTGGGAGTGTAGCCCAGAGGTAGAAGTTTCCAGGAACCGCAGTACCACCATATATATATATATATATATATATATATATATATATATATATATATATATACACATACATATATATAATTTGTAAGCCAGGCGTGGTGGCCCACACATGTAATCCCAGCATTTGGGAGACTGAGACAGGAGGATCGCGGTTGGAGGACAGCCTAAGCTACTTAGTGAGGCCCTCTGCAACTCAGTGAGACTCTTTCAAAATAAAGACTAAAAAATAGGCCTAGGAGTATAGCTCAGAGGTAGAATGCCCCTAGGTACCATCCCCAGTATTGAAAAAAAAAACGAGAAATAAACAAATATTTAAATAATCTAGGTATGATATGATCAAATTATGCAAGAAAATCTGGAATTCTGCCAGGTGATCAGTCAGTTCTCCCAGGTCAAGGGACAAGACCGAACAGCAGTGTCTTAGGTTTAAATGAATAAAGAGGAGTTGAGCCCTACTGATCTAAGAGGTGGGCCATGTTTGTTTCTTTCTTGGTTTGGAGCACTGGCCCGGTTTATTGCAGAGGTTACCAAGTTCTACTTGGGAAATCTGGAACTGATTCAGTGGTGTCGACTGAAGATATAAACGTCAGATCCAGCTTCATTCTTCTAAACGATATTTTTAAAAATTGTTAGCCAAACCATCCTTTTAATGACGGTTTAATTTATCTACACACAGGAAATTACAAATAAGTGCAGATAATTAAATTCAGCCATATCATCAAATATAACAGATAAATATATCATTTTTGTTTTTGAAACTCAAATATGACCAGGATGTGATTTCAGGCACATTAAGGCTTCACTGATAATGTAAACAAAAGCCTTAAGAAAGCCTTCCTAAGCTTTTTTTTTTTTTGAACCTTAATATTATAATAATAGCTGGGTGTGGTGACACAAGCTTATAATCTCAGTATTTAAGAAGCTAAGATAGGAGGATCTCAGGTTTGTGGCCAGCTTCACCTGCTTAGTGAGGCCATCTGCAACCTAGTGAGACTCTGCTTCCAAATAAAAGTATAAAATAAGTCTGGAAGTATAGCTCAGAGATAGAATGTCCTTGAGTTCCATCCCTAGTATCACTAAATAAATGAAAATAAAATAAAAATGAGGACAATAATTTCCTCTTGTAATTTTTTTTTTTTTTTTTTTTTTGGTGGTACTGGGGATGGAACCCTTCTACCTCCGGGCTACACTCCCAGACCTATTTTTTATATTTTTATCTGGAAACAGGGTCTCTGAAGCCAGCACAGCTGGCTTTGAACCTGCACCATCCTCCTGTTTCCGCCTCCCAAGTGCAGGGATTACAAGTGTGTGCCACCACCCCCGGCTCCTCTTGTATTTTTAAAAGTTGATTTTTAAAAATTTTTATTGGTGTATTGTAATCATACCTCTTAGAATGTTCAAAGTGACACCAACATACATGCCCACATCACTTGGTATTTATTTCTCCTCTTCTCTCTGACCCTGCCCCTTCCTGTAATGTTAGTGAGATTGGTAATGATACCTTCATATATAGACATAGTATTATTTGAACTATTTCCTTTTCCAATTCTCATTTTCCCCCTAACCTTCTAGGGTTTTTTAAAGGATGAAATAATTATGTTATACCATTCTTATTTTTTATTATCAATTCCCATTTCTCTACTACACTACAAATATGCTTCATGAATTTCAAATAAGATAGACAGTGTGCTAGCTGGGAGATTAATATTTTTGGAAGGATATTTTTTTTTCATTTCCCTCTTGGGTACATCTAATTTAGAATCTTTTTCCCTGAGAAAGTTAGTGGTATCCTGTACTATTGGTATATATTTGTGATTTAATTTCAGATTTTTAAACACCACGCAAATAATTGTCTATTTGTGTATATATTTATTTATTTGCTTTGCAACACAAATTCCCATTTCATTTTTCAGCTAGTTATCCAAACTTTATTGTTTTCAAGGTTCTTGCCCTGACTTTTGACCTCATAATTTTAATGGTTGAATATCTTCATATCAAAACATAACAGAGCACTTCCTTTATGTCCAAAAATAGGATTTGAGAGTCATGAATAGCCATGGAATTTTACAGTTAGAGAGTTTAATTTACAGATTGGAAAACTAAGGCTTTAATGTTAGTTAACGATAAGGTCATGGTGTGATTATCACTTCTTAACAGGTGTGTGTGTGTGTGTGTGTGTGTGTGTAGTTTCTCTATAACCTTATTATTCTGTTTTTTTATTTTTTTTTTAAGGAGATGTTGCTTATTCTGAAAGAAAAGGAATTTGTAATGGCAGTTCTGGGTGAAGGGGTATGTGAGGAAACCTGGAAACAATAGTTTAGGAGCGAGACACAGCGTCTCCATGCATCTTTAAATCACTTGTGTGTCGGTTTTATGCAAACGGTGACTGGGGTGACGGAGGGTCAAGTGAACGGGCACCGTACTGAGGTCTTCCTTTGCCCCTTTCTGGCCACAAGAAATGACAGGTGTTCAACATACTGTCCTGTTCGTTAGGTTTATGACGCTGCCCTTTGCTATGACGGGCAGACCTTAGCCACCTGAGAGCCGTGCTTCCTTAGACCAGCGAGCTCAGGGTTCACTAAGTGAGAGCCTTTTCCCTGTGCCCTTCTCCCCACTTAGGCCAGTGGCCTTTGGTCTCTCCTGAACAGCTGCTGTTGTGAGGTGCTGCGCCTCGGCCCTGTTCACAGGAAATGCTCCCCTGAATTCTCATGACATTAGAAGATGGAGATGCCCTTTCATGCCGTTTCTTTGCTGAAGCCCCGATTCCTTCCCGCGGCTGGGCTGGAGAGGAAGAAAGCAGATTGCAAATGCCCAAGACCGTCCTGTTATCCAGAGCTGAGGCTGCTGGATCAGTTCACCCAAGAGGACAGCTCTCTATAAATTTTTTTTTCAGCTGAAATATTTATTTATTTATTTTTATGGTGGTGATAAGCTTTTATTCTTTTATTTTTTATGTGGATCATATTGAAAATGACATACATTCAGACTGTGCTCGGTGCCCACCCCCACTTCCCCTTCCCCTCCTCCAACAACGAGTGTCCAGGTTGACCATTCATAACTTTACACATATTCGGATTCAGCTCCTTTATTGACCAACCTCAGCCTTCTTCTCCTACCCTTCCATTTCTGCTTTGTTGAGGTTTCCCCTCCATCATCTGGCGTCCCTCTGGTATCCCTAATACTCCCTAGTTTAGGCATATTAGAGAAAGCATATGTCCCTTCTCTTTCTGTGCTTGGCTGATCTCACTTAACATAATGTTCTCCAGGTCTTTCCATTTTCTTGCGAGTGACATGATTTTCATTCTGCTTCCAGTTACTCTGATCCAGAGGTACTGAAGTCGCTTCATTTTTCTTCTGTTTCGATTATTATTATTATTTGTGTGTGTGCGTGTGTGCGTGCGTGTGTGTGTGTGTGTGTGTGTGTGTGTGTGTGTGTGTGGTACTGGCGATGGAACCCAGGGGCCTTCTGAACCTCTGGGCTACACTCTCAGACCTATTTTATATTTTGTATGGAAATAGGGTCCCATTAAGTTGCTGAGAGCCTCACTAAGTAGCTGAAGCTGGCTTCAAACCTATGCGATCCTCCTGTCTCAGCCTCCCAAGTACTGGGATTACAAGCGTGTGTCACCACGCCTGGCTGTTTCGAGTATTTTTCACTCTCTTAACAAGATATTAAAGTTTATTCTTACATTATCTCCTTCCCCAAACCCTACACTCTGTCTTTCTCTATGTCATGTATAATTGACAGAAATATTTCCCTGTAAAATCCACTCACATCAAGTAAAAAGAGAAAACCAATAGAGAGGAGGACATCCTGCCATGTGCTCCAACCAACCATGCTCAGAGCTATCTTATCATTATTTCATTGTTTGCAACTTCTATGTCCCTTGTTCAGCATAAAATATTAAGGACTTAGCCAGGTGTGGTAGCACATGTCTATAATCCCAATATTTGGAAGGCAGGGACAGAAGGGTCACAGGTTCGAGGTCAGACTCAGCAACTTAACGAGGCCCTCAGCAACTTAGCAAGACCCTGTTTCAAAATAAAAATAAAATAAAAACAGACCTGGGGGTGTAGCTTAGAGGTAGAATGTCCCTGATTTCAATCTCCAGCACCTCCTCACATGCACACACAAAATTAAGAACGTTAGCAATCAGAAATAATCATTTGGACCTAGTTTGCATGGTACTTGCTACACGCCTTTGGATTCAGCTGTCATTCCCAGGTGCCACTAGATATTATCAGCAGTCTGTCCTTATACTGAGGTAGGACAGAGGGCCCGGGAACAGGAAGAATTAAAGAGGCCATCTGCACCCCGCCCCCCTTTCTGTAAGGTTGGGAGGTGAGCAGGGAGGTGAGAGGTTGATGGGCACCAAGGAATCAGGGCCCTGGCCAGCCCCCAAATAACCATCCAAATTAAGAATCAAAACTGTGCAAAAGTCATTGGTCCCCAAAACCCAATTCTGACCAATCCTAAAATAACAGAGAATATAAGGAAATTTTAAAAGCCCATCCCCAAGGGCTTCAAGCCCACTCTCTTTCTGGGAACCTTCTAGCTTTTTTGGGAAGGGAATCTGCTTTGTCCTCTATATTTTCCTAACTTAAAATAAACTTTCCAATTCTATACCCCTCATTAGTTTTCATCAAGATCCACTGGACAAGAACTCTAATTTCTTATTAAACTCTAATTTTTTGTTCAGAAGAGAAATCCCATTTCAATTTATCCATGTTTGTAGAACGAGGGAGCTTCCAAGTTCTGAATGGAATGTTTATCGTGGTGGCTGCTTGGATCTGCCCATCTTAGACTGTTCTGACATCAGCTTTGAGCTGCTGTGGATTGTAAGCCACACAGTGGACTGAATTCCTTCAAACTGTCCTGCCGCACCTTCTTCCCAGTCTAAAACCGAGCACGGCTCGAGTTAGCAGGAACGCTGCACGGCAGACATTCCCTGGAACGGGCGCGCGGCATCTCCTTCTGGAGAATAGTGTCAGGCATGGGGATTGGGGTGTTTTTTTTAAATTGGCCTTGTTACCAAAAAGATACCTGAGACTTATGTTATTAATGGCTTCAAATTCTTTAAAATAATTCAAGATTTACTCCCTGAAGCTATAACATTTATGTATGGGTTGCACTTAAATTTTCAAATGACCGATCTAACAAGAATTCTATAGACTCAGACAACAACAAGCAGAACAAGCGTAAACAACAACAACCGATTCTCCCCAGCTTTTCCAAGCAAATATTAACAATACACCTAAAAGAGAGCCAAGACAAGTTGTTCCCACCGTCATGAATTCTAAAAAGCCAGCATGTTTAATCAGAGGTAGGCTATGGTAGAGTGCCTACTGACCCACCAGTAACCCTGCCCCTTTTGGTTATACAGTAGGTACATGGACGACAGTAGAAGAGATGGGTACCAGGTACAGCCTTGGGACACGGGAAAGTATGAAACGTTCCTCTCCTTAGTAGTGCCTATTGATTAAAAAACAATGATGTATATTAATCAGGGTATAATGCTTAGCATGGGATATTATTTTGATATTATTTTTTTTTCAATTTTATTTTATTGGTGCACTGTATTCATACATCATAGTGGGATACAAACTTTTGTAGACATACATGCACACATCGCCCAGTCAGCCCCCACCCGATCCCCACCCCATTCTCTCCCCATCCCTCCTTCCCATGCTTGGCTTAGTGGTTGACATCTAGTATTATAGCAATTTATCCAAAATTAAAAATGATAATCTCACATAACAGTTTCATTTGTCTGATACCAAGCGTTTGATGATTTAAAGATAGCATTTCAATATTTCTTTTTGCTTTCTTTCTTACTAGAGCATATTTTTTTCTGTTTTTTTAGGTGAAACTATCATATATTTATATATTTATTTTTCAGAAAAAAATCTATCCTAATATGGAATATGAATTCTAGATACCCAAAACGATCTTGAGAAAGAACAAAGCTAGCAGATATATATTTTCTGATTTCAAACCATATAAAGCTACAATAATTGAAACAGTGTAGTACTGTTCTAAAGGCAGATATATAGACCATGGGAGTTAAATAAAAGCCTAGAGCTAAATTCTTCCCTATATTGTCAAGTTATTTTTGACAAGGTTTCCACTAACATTTGGTGGTGGAAATAATAATCTTTTAACTAAATATTGTTGAAAAATAATAATTACATGGAAAAGAATAAAATTGGACCTTTACCTAATCCCATATACAAGTATTAACTCAAAATAGATAAAAGACCTAAATATAAATCTTAAGACTATAAACTTTTAGGAGAAAATCTGGGTCATAAAACCTCACAACATTGAAATTGGCAGTGATTTCTTGGATATGATTTCAATGGCACAGGCAACAGAAGAATATACAAACTCCCTAAAAAATAAAAGAAAATATTGTATATCCAAAGACAATGTAAACAGAGTTAAAAGTTACTAATAGAATTGGATAAAATATTTCCAAATGCTATATCTGAAGGTATATTAATATTCCAACTAGAAATCCCAAAAATTAACAACAATAAAGGCAAACAATACAACTTAGAGATAGGTAAAAGACTAACATAAATAATGAATCTCCACAGATAACCAATCTTAGTTGTCTGTTGGATGGAAACTCTTGTTTCTCTGGTTCTGGTGAGTGTTACCTATTTCTTCTTTGTAGTTAATCTCTTTGAGTATTTTCTCTAGGGCTGGTTTTGAAGACATAAATTCCTTCAGTTTCTGTTTGTCATGGAAGCTTCTTATTTCTCCATCTAATTTGATAGAAAGTTTTGCTGTATAGGAAATTTTTGGCTGGAAGTTGTTTTTTTTCAGAGTTTGGAATATGTTACTCCAAGCCCTTCTGGCTCTCATGACTTGGTTTGGGAAGTCTGGAGTGATTCTAATTGGTTTGCCTCTGAATGTCACTTGGCCCTTTGTTTTTGTTGCCTTTAAGATTCTCTGCTTGGCTTCCACATTGGTCATTTTGACAATTATGTGGCGTGGGGATCCTCTTCTCCGATCCTGTCTAAAGGGAGTTCTATAAGTTTCCTGGATCTGTGTATCAACCTCTTGCTCTATATTTGGAAAATTTTCTGCTATTACTTCCTTGAAGAGATTGTTGATCCCTTTGGTATCACTGTCTTTTCCCTCTATTCCAATTATTCTTAGGTTAGCTCTCTTAAGATGGGCCCATATTTCTTCAATGTCAGATTCCTGCTGTTGGATATTTTTTTCTAGATTAGAAACTATGCATTCATTTTTGGATTGCTCATCTTCTAAGAGCGAGATTCTGTTCCCCATGTGGTCTAATCGGTTGTTTGTGCTTTGAATTGAGGCCTTTACTTCATTAATTGTATCCTTTATCTCTTTTTGGCTCTCTCTGAGTTCTTTTCGAAGCACCTCTATTATTTCTACAGTTATTTTCCTGATTTGATCTTCTAGAAATCTCTGATTTTCTGTTTTATCAGGTTCTGATGTTGTGGGGTTGTGCACATTCATTACTCCAGTGTTATTCCTCTTTCCCATGATTTCGGAGGTTTGTGCCTTCTCTGGGTTCTTCCCTTGGGTCACTATGGCTTCACTTAAGGTGCTCTGGATCTCGAGTCTGTATTATCTCAGACCCCACTACTCCTTTACTGGGTTGTATCACAGAGTCTCCGACCCAGGGAGTCGATAGAGGCTGCTTTAAACTATGGGGGGGGTGCCAGGTTGCACATTCTCCTATGGTGTGATATCTCTGCCACCACCACTCCCTCACTGGGTCAAGTCCCAGGAGGCCCAATACTGCGATTTCTCCTCTGTGGCCCGCAATTTGACTCACTGTTCTTGAGTACGCAGATGTAGCTGTACTGGACTCGGTGAATTCACTGCTGCTGCCGCCGCCGGTAGCAATATGGCGCCTCTGCCACGCCCTCGGCCGTGAGGCTGGCGTATTTTTTCTTCTCTGGTTTTGATTTCCACTCTGAATCCCTGCAGCGTGTGCTGAGCTCAGCCACTGGGAGCTTTAAATGCTGTCTGCGCCGAAAGATCCCGCCTGGCTGTTCCGCAGCGGCTCACCTTGGCTTGCTGTAGCCGTCCGATGAGTTCGCCGCTGCCGCCGGCAGTATGGCGCTGCTGCCGCATCCTCGGGCGCGTGTGTCTCCTCTGTGGCCCTGAGCTCTGTTCTCAGTCCGTTTTCTCTCTGGAGCCTGGTGGTTTTTTTTTGTTTTTCTGGTGATGGTGTTTTCTGGCTATGAAAGGCGCTCTTTTTGTGGTAATGGAGATTGGTTGTTAGCGGGACTCTTAAGCCCCGCTTTTCTCGGTCGCCATCTTCCCGGAAGTCTTATTTTGATATTATATTAGTAGTTAATAATAAACTTCTGATCTTTTCCTTGGTTGCTTGTAAGAGGAAATGTTCCCTTGAAAAAGAAACTGGCCGTCTGTCACCTTGCCTTGATGTATCAGTTCTTTGTATACTTACTGATGTATTAATTCTAGAAAAAATTGTAAGAGTAGGCCGGATGTGGTGGCGCACGCTTGTAATCCCAGCATTCGGGAGGCTGTGACCGGAGGATCGTGGTTCGTGGACAGCCTCAGCTACTTAGTGATTCCCTCTGCAACTCAGTGAGACCCTGTTTCAAAATAAAGAATAAAAAAAATAGGGCAGGGGCTGCAGCTCAGAGGTCAAATACTCCTGGGTTCCAACCCCAGACCCGCCCAAAAAAAAAAAAATTGTAAGAGTAGAATGTAGCCAAGAAAGAAAGTATAAAATGCTTCCCAAAAAGTAGAGAGAAAGTAGAGAGAAAGTAGAGAGAAAGTAGAGAGAGCAAAAATGAAAATTAAATAGAGCAGCTTCACCCTCCATTGCGTCTGTGAGCTGTTTCTCCGCCGAACTTCGCTGACTCCTCACCCCACCACTCGCGGACCCCCGACTCTTGCTAGGGCTGGACCCCGGCACTGTCCTTCAAGGTAGTTTTCTGAGATTATTGTGCTCTAAATGCCTGTGTCCATAGTTGACTAATCCCAGTTGTTCGTGCTTATATTCGTATTAATGACTTAGCTAATTGAGTTTTTGTAACTCATTGTAGGTGTGTGAGATGATTTGGTTGCTGTCGGAAACACGATGGACTGGGTGGTTCACAACAGCAAGCATCTATTTCTCAGGGTTGGAGACTGGGAGGCCCAAAGTCAAGGTGCCCTCACACTTAACATCTGATGAGTGCCCGCTCCTCTGTAGAGGGGCAAGGGTTTTCTCTGGGGTCTATTTTCTAAGGGAGCCAATTTCATTCATAAGAGGTCCTCTCTTTTGGCTGAATCATCTCCCCAAAATTCCACCTCCTAAATCGTCTCTGTGGATAGCAATACCATTCTGACATAAGAAATGTGGTGGGAAAGTAAGAAACAACTGGACTTGGTGGCACACATGCTTGTAATCCCAGTACTTGGGAGACTGAAACAGGAGGATCACAGGTTCAATGACAGCCTCAGCTACTTAGTGAGGCCCTCAGCAACTTAGTGAGACCTTATTTCAAAATATAGAATAAAAAACAGGGCTGGGGGTGTAGCTCAGAGGTAGAATGCCCCTGAATTTCATCCCCAATACTGAAAAAAAAAAAAAAGAAATAAAGAAAAACAAGAAGTAAAGTCAGAAACAAACTCAGACCATTGCCCTAGGAAACTGTAGTTTCCCAGCAAAAGAAATCTATAACTTTGCTGATGTTACTTTGCTGTGGATTCGAGAGAAAATTTTCCTATGTTTTTGAAGACATGGATTCTGAGTTTAGGACTAATCTCCAAGCCTTATTAAAAATAATTAGAAAAGAAGAATATCCGAATTACCAACACATAGAAACGATGGATGCCGAGGAGGCAGAAGTGTTTATTATTCTGATTTGTGCATTACACACTTGTGTACATGTATCAAATTATGTGGTGTAAACTGGGCATGGTGGCACAGGCCTATAATCCAGTACTTGGGAAGCTGAGATAGAAGGATACCAAGTTCAAAACCAGCCTCAGCATCCTAAGGACACCTAGTTTCAAGATAGAGATAAAGCCGGCCATGGTGATACACGCTTGTCATCTCAGAACTTAGGAGGCTGAGACAGGAGGATCGCAGGTTAGCGGCGATCAGTTAAATGCAATTAATTTGGGAAAGGCAAGTCAGAAATTAATGAAATTAATTATTTGGTTTCAAATAAATAAAACCAAGAGCTGCTTCTTTAAAATTATCACCAAAATTTACAAACTTTTAGCTCAAATGACCAAGGGAAAAAAAAAAGAGAGAGAGAGAAATCAATTTACTAAAATCATGAATGGAACAAGTGACATATTTTTTGTTGCAGTACTGAGAATTGAACCCAAGGCCATTCTACCTCCAAGCTACACCTTCAGCCCTAATTTTTATTCTTTATTTTAAAACAGGTTCACACTAAGTTGCAGAGGATCTCTTAAATAAATCACTGAGGCTGGTCAAGAACCTGTGGTCCTCCTGTGTCAGTACTGGGTTTATAAGCATGTGCCACCGTGCCTGGCTAGAACAAGAGATTGTAAGGAACAGTGATAAGCATCGACAGAGATTTTTCTCTGTACAAGAAAAAGCTTCATGATAATTCGAGGCTTTTCAACTTCTTAAAATGCTTTAGCTTTCAGCTCAGATGCCTCTCAGTGAGAAAGCAGGAGAGGGTAATCCACTCCTGAGAAGTCAAACTACAAACTACATAACATCCAGCCTCTCAGCAGGAACACTGAGAGGCCAAATAGAGCAGGAACCCTAAATGACAAACCGCCTTGAAAAGACACCAGTGAACACCCTCACCTGTTTGCAAGACTGGAGGGGACGTTCATCATTCCCCTCCCGTAGCACTGGGCTGGAATTACTGCTGCATCCAATCTGTAATGACCTCATGTTCGTAAGGAAGTGTTCCTCGTGCGATTTATGACTCTTGTGTCCAGAACATGAAAATTATGGTTCTTTGGGAAAAACCAACCATAGAAGCCGACGTTCTAGGGGATGGCCACAGGAAAAAGAGGAAGGCATTGACTAGGTGCTCAGCTCCCAACTTTGACCACGGTCTTCCTCATTTGTAGAGACCAAAAAAAGGCAGGAACAAAGGGATGGTCATGAAAGCATGATTTCCCTAACCCGCCGTGACTGTTCTAAATCATCTGTGGAAGGACTCTGAGCTGCTGTGCTCGTGTGTGTGTGTGTGTGTGTGTGCATGATAGCAGATGTATATCATATAGCTGAGCATGGTGGTGCACGCTTGTAATCTCAGCATTCGGGAGGCTGAGACAGGAGGATCGTGGTTCGCGGCCAGCCTCAGCTACTTAGTGAGGCCCTCTGCAACTCGGTAAGGCCCTGTTTCAAAATAAAGAATAAAAAAATAGGGTTGGGGGTGTAGCTTGGAGGTAAAATGACACTGGGTTCCATCCCCAGTACTGCAAAAAAAGATGATTATCATACAAGATACATGATATTCTATTTTTTAAAAACATAAGATGTGTGATATATAAGATTTGCTATATATTATAAGCTATATTCCATCTTATATTAAAATATTAAAAGAAATTATGTAAGATATATAGTATATAACATGTGTGATATAAGATGTATCTTCAAGCCAGGCATGGTGGCACACCCTTGAACTCTCAGTACTGGAGACAGGAGGATCACAGGTTCGAGGCCAGCCTCAAATACTTAGTGAGGCCCTCCACAACTTAGTGAGACCCTGTTTCAAAAAAAAAAAAGAATAAAAAATAGGGCTGGGGATGTAGTTCAGAGGTAGAATGACCCTGGGTTCAATCCTCAGTACTAAAGAGAAAGAGAGAGAAAGAGAGAGAGAGAGAGAGAGAGAGAGAGAGAGAGAGAGAGAGAGAGAGAGAGAGAGAGGGAGAGGCAGGCATCAGGCTTTTGCATGAAGAAAGGAGACACAAATAAATTTTTTTTTTTTTTTTTGGGTTCCGGGGGTGGAACCCAGAGGCTTTCTACCTCCGGGCTATACTCCCAGACCTATTTTATATTTTATTTGGAAACAGAGTCTCACTAAGTTGCTGAGAGCCTCACTAAGTAGCTGAGGCTGGCTTCGAACCTGTGCGATCCTCCTGTCTCAGCCTCCCAAGCGCGGGGATTACAAGCGTGGGCACCACTCCTGGCACAAATAAATCTTCACAGAGGAAATACTCCATGTCATAGGCCCCATAGATTATTTCTACTATGTGGTTATATTGCAAACTTTAATTCTACTATATTTGTTTGTTTGTTTGTTTGTTTATTTATTTGCAGTATTAGGGATAGAACCCAGGGTCATTCTACCTCTGAGATATACCCCCAGTCCTATTTTTTATTCTTTATTTTGAAACAGGGTCTCACTGAGTTGCAGAGGGCCTCACTAAGTCATAGCTGAAGCTCGCTGTCTCAGTCTTCCAAATGCTAGGATTATAAGCGTGCGCCAGCATGCCAGGCTCCCACTATTTCAAAACAGTAAATGATTTGCATAGGGAAATGTTAAACCAGCACTCTCCCACAAATTTTGGATTGCTAGTCTTAACATGTAGTATCTGTAACATTTCACTGCATTAAATAATATTTTCTGCACTGGGTGTGATGACGCATGCTTGTAATCCCAGTACTTGGGAGACTAGGATAGCAGAATTGCAGGTTTGCAGCCAGCCTCTGCAGCTTAGTGAGGCCATCCGCGAGTTAGTGAGACCTTGTTTCCAAATAAAGAAATAAAATAGGGCTGGGAGTGTAATCTCAGAGATAGAGAGATAGAACGCCCTGGCTTCAGTCCCTAGTAACACACACACACACACACACACACACACACACACACACACCACACACCAATATTTTCTTTTTCTTTTTCTTTTTTTTTTTTTTTTTTTTGGTGGTACTGGGGTTCCTGGAAACCCTTCTACCTCCGGGCTACACTCCCAGACCTATTTTATACTTTTTTATTTGGAAACAGGGTCTCTTACGCCAGCGAGGCTGGCTTCGAATCTGCGTGATCCTCCTGTCTCCGCCTCCCAAGCGCGGGGATTACAAGCGTGCGCCACCACGCTCAGCCAATATTTTCTTAATATTGAATTGTGTCACAGTTCTTAAATGCCAAAAACAGAACCCATTCTGAATAGTTGAAGCATAAAATACATGTATTAAAAGATACAGGAAGTTTAGGGCTGACCCAAGAGTCTGACTGGGTGCCCATGAAGTTGCATCCAAGGTCCAAACCCTTGTAGGACCACTCCAGAATGCAAGCTGTGTATGGAACTGGGGATGCAAAGATTAGTCAGGAGGAGGAAATGAGAAATTCATGAAGGGGTGTGAAAGATTTTTTTAGAAGATATTAAAGTATCAGTGTGAGAAAATTGCAAGCTATTTTGATGTTTTCACCTTCCCTATTTTTTATTCATGATATCCACTTGTCAGGTTGGTGCCCGGCTTAAAAAAGTAAACATATTCTATCTGAAGACTATTATGCTAAATGAAATTAGCCAGTCACAGACAGTGAAGGGTCACATATTTTCTCTCATATGGGGAAGCTAGGAAGTAATTGCGATACCAGAAGGACTTCAGACAGTAGAGAAGAAACTTCAGTGGAGTCAAGGAGGTGGTCTAAGGGAAGTGGAGAGGGAGAGGGAGGATCAATGAAGGAATCACTTGCATCAACAATATGTACAGATGTGTGCATGTATGCCTCCACCATCTTGTACTCTATCAAGATATATGTAACGTTGACATTGAGTTGGGGACCACAAAGGAGGTAAACATCAGCCAAGTTATTACAGGCTGCTTTAATCAACCAGCACCTTCGGGCGTGGTCTGCTGACCATGGGAAAAGGGACCGATGATGGAGCAGCAGAGCCACATGGTCAGCAGAGTCACAGTCGGTTGGCAGAATCATGTGGTCAGAGACGAAGTAGGACTATTTATAGCGAGGGGTCTGGGGTTGGAGCCAATTCTTTCTCGACATCCGGAGCCTTGAGGCACCTGGAGCCTGTCTCGCTACGCCTGGAGTCTCCTGATACCTGGAGTCTTGTGATACCTCCACTTCTATCTTCTGGGGTTCCACTTCCTGTCCCTGCTGCAAAGTCCCATGGGGAAAGGGAGGGACCCGACCTATCAGTGTAGTGGACAAGATGCACCAATATAAAAATTAAGAAATATAATATGTATATATGTGAGAATACCAGTTTCGACTTCCAGGAAGATGGCGACCGAGAAAAGCGGGGCTTAAGAGCCCCGCTAACAACAAATCTCCATTACCACAAAATCAGCGCCTTTCAAAGCCAGAAAACAACATCACCAGAGAAACAAAAAAAAAATCACCAGGCTCCAGAGAGAAAGCGGACTGAGAACAGAGCCACAGAGGAGATTCTCACGCCCGAGGACGCGGCAGAGCGCCCGAGGACGCGGCAGAGCGCCATACTGCCGGCGGCACCGGGGACGGCCACAGAAAGCTGAGGGGAGCCGCTGCGGAACAGCCAGGCGGGATTTCTTGGCAAAGAGGGCATCTAAAGCTCCCAGTGGCTGAGCTCAGCACACGCTGCAGGGATTCAGAGTGGAAATCAAAACCAAGAAAAAAAAAAACGCCAGCCCCATAGCCGAGGGCGTAGCAGCGGCGCCATATTGCCACTGGAGGCAACAGCACCGAATTCACCGAATTCAGTACAGCTACATCTGCGTACTCAAGAACAGTGAGTCAAATTGTGGGCCACAGAGGAGAAATCCCAGTACTGTACTCACTGGGACTTGACCCAGTGGGAGAGGGGCGGTGGCAGAGATATCACACCATAGGAGAACGTGCAACCTGGCACCCCCCACAGTCTAAAGCAGCCTCTATCGACTCTCTGGGTCGGAGACTCTGTGATAAAACCCAGTAAAGGAGTAGTGGGGTCTGAGATACTACTGACTCGAGATCCAGAGCACCTTAAGTGAAGTCATAGTGACCCAAGGGAAGAACCCAGAGAGGGCACAAACTTCCAAAATCATGGGAAAGAGGAATAATACTGGAGCAATGAATGCTCACAAGCCCACAACATCAGAACCCGATAAAACAGAAAATCAGAGATTTCTAGAAGATCAAATCAGGAAAATAACTGTAGAAATAATAGAGGTGCTTCGAAAAGAACTCAGAGAGAGCCAAAAAGAGATAAAGGATGCAATTAATGAAGTAAAGGCCTCAATTCAAAGCACAAACAACCGATTAGAACACATGGAGAACAGAATCTCGCTCTTAGAAGATGAGCAATCCAAAAATGAACGCATAGTTTCTAATCTAGAAAAAAATATCCGACAGCAGGAATCTGATATTGAAGAAATATGGGCCCATTTTAAGAGAGCTAACCTAAGAATCATTGGAATAGAGGAGGGAAAAGAAAGTGAAACCAAAGGGATCAACAATCTTTTCAAGGAAGTAATAGCAGAATATTTTCCAGACATAGAGCAAGAGGTCGATACACAGGTCCAGGAAACGTATAGAACTCCCTTTAGACAGGATCGGAGAAGAGGATCCCCACGCCACATAATTGTCAAAATGACCAATGTGGAAGCCAAGCAGAGAATCTTAAAGGCAACAAAAACAAAGGGCCAAGTGACATTCAGAGGCAAACCAATTAGAATCACTCCAGACTTCCCAAACCAAGTCATGAGAGCCAGAAGGGCTTGGAGTAACATATTCCAAACTCTGAAAGAAAACAACTTCCAGCCAAAAATTTCCTACCCAGCAAAACTTTCTATCAAATTAGATGGAGTAATAAGAAGCTTCCATGACAAACAGAAACTGAAGGAATTTATGTCTTCAAAACCAGCACTAGAGAAAATACTCAAAGAGATTAACTACAAAGAAGAAATAGGTAACACACATCAGAACTAGAGAAACAAGATTTTCCATCCAACAGACAACTAAGATTGGTTATCTGTGGAGATTCATTATTTATGTTAGTCTTTTACCTATCTGTAAAGGGTATTGTTTGCCTTTATTGTTGTTAATTTTTAGGATGTCTAGTTGGAATATTAATATACCTTCAGATATAGCATTTGGAAATATTTTATCCCATTCTATTAGTAACTGTTAACTCTGTTTACATTGTCTTTGGATATACAATATGTTTTTTATTTTTTAGGGAGTTTGTATACTCTTCTGTTGCCTGTGCCATTGAAATCATATCCAAGAAATCACTGCCAATTTCAGTGTTGTGAGGTTTTATGACCCAGATTTTCTCCTAAAAGTTTATAGTCTTAAGATTTATATTTAGGTCTTTTATCTATTTTGAGTTAATATTTGTATATGGGATTAGGTAAGGGTCCAATTTTATTCTTTTCCATGTAATTATTATTTTTCAACAATATTTAGTTAAAAGATTATTATTCCCACCACCAAATGTTCGTGGAAACCTTGTCAAAAATAACTTGACAATATAGGGAAGAATTTAGCTCTAGGCTTTTATTTAACTCCAATGGTTTATATATCTGCCTTTAGAACAGTACTACACTGTTTCAATTATTGTAGCTTTATATGGTTTGAAATCAGAAAATATACATCTTCTAGCTTTGTTCTTTTTCAGGATCGTTGTGGGTACCTAGAGTCCATATTCCATATTAGGATAGATTTTTTTTCTGAAAAATAAATACATAAATATATGATAGTTTCACCTAAAAAATAGAAAAAAATAGATTCTCTGGTAAGAA
>NC_137790.1:126111191-126123691 GCF_963383645.1 Muscardinus avellanarius
AGAAAGCAAAAAGAAATATTGAAATGTTATCTTTAAGTCATCCAAAGCTTGGTATCAGACAAATGAAACTGTTATGTGAGATTATCATTTTTAATTTTGGATAAATTGCTATAATACAAGATGTCAACCACTAAGCCAAGCATGGGAGGGAGGGATAGGGAGAGAATGGGGTGGGGATCGGGTGGGGGCTGACTGGGCAATGTGTGCATGTATGTCTACAAAAGTATGTATCCCACTATGATGTATGAATACAGTGCACCAATTAAAAATTAAAAAAAAAAAGAATACCAGTTTCAATATCAATATCCTGTGCAGGGAGGGAACTGGGGGAAGTACTGTGTGCATTAACTAAATTAAGATGTGAGACTATAATGTACCAATGAAAGTGTAAAAAAATAAGACAGAGTCATATGCCAACCTCACTATCATGAATCCATTCAAGGAAGGAGGTTGGGATGCAGACAGAAATACAGCAACTGACACGAAACAGTCCTTGAAAGCGGCAATGATGCACTCTTCCTATTCACCTGTGTCCCTACTATATTCAAAGTTCATCAGGAAGCATCAAGGTTAAAACAATGGAAAGAATCCTGGGAATTCATTAAGGTTGATATCTAGTTGATACCTAAAATCAAATAGCAGAGACTCATTTTTCTCCTAAATCTTACATTGCTCTTTTTGGTTTGAGAAATATAGGGAAGATAGTTTCCATATATGAACTTAATTAATACTTGCATTAAGAAACTTTTTAGAAATATTGCTAAGTTAAAGCCGGGTGTGGTGGCACATGCTTGTAATCCCAGCATTTGGGAGGCAGAGACAGGAGGATCATGGTTCGAAGACAACATAGTGAGGCCCTTTAAAACTCAGTGAGACACTGTTTGAAAATAAAGAATAAAAAATAGAGCTGGGGTGTACCTCAGAGATAGAATGCCCCGGGTTCCATCCCCAGTATTGAAAAAAAAAAAAAAAAAAAAAAGAAAACACAAGAAAAGAAAAGAAAAAAGAAAAGAAAAGAAATATTGTTAACCTGAGGATTCTGGGTGAGGGTAAATTTGCAATTTTTAAAAAATAATTCAGTAGGTTTGCTAGATCCCCTCTTTATGTGGAATTCACATAAAAAGTAAGGATCATAAAGTGCAGTTGCCTACAAATGCAAATATTTAAGATATTTGTAGATTATAATTAAGAAGCATTAAATATATCCCTTGATGCAAGAGCCATAGTGATCAGACATATAGGAACATAATATGCAGTATAATATAAAGCAATAGGTGAATTCAAATAATCAACTGAAGTTTTTAGATCCAGTAATAAGTAGTCACTCTATCTTGTTTCCACTATTTAATTAAAAGCAACAACAACAAAATCTAGCCAGACCTGTGGTGCACACTTGTAATCCCAGTACTTGGGAGGCTGAGACAGGCAAATCACAGGTTCATGTCCAGCCTCAGCTACTTAGTGAGGCCCTGTTTCAAAATAAAGAGAAAAAAAAAATTAGAGCTGGGGATGTAGTTTGGAGGCAGAATGCCCCTGGGTTCAGTTCCCAGTACCACAAAACAAAACAAAACAAACCTTAAAGTATAGAGCAGCTATTTAAGGATGCTGTAGCCTGGTGTGATGATGAACACCTGTAAGCTTGGTAATCAGGAGGCTGAGACAGGAGAATCACAGGTTCGAAACCAGCCTCAGAAATTTAGCTAGACTCTCAGTAACTTAGCAAGACCCCGACTAAACAAACAAACAAACAAACAAACAAACAAACAAATAAATAAATACAAAGGCTGGAGTTGCACATTGGAGATAAAATTTCTATGGGCTCAATCCCTAGTAAAGAAAGAAAGAAAAAAGAAAAAGAAAAGGAAAAAAGAGAGGGAGGGGAAGAGAAGAAAGAGAAAGATGGAAAGAAAGAAGGGAGGGAGGGAGGGAAGGAGGGAAGGAGGAAAGGAGGAGGAGGAAGCAAAAGAAGGCAGGTTGATTGAAGACCTTTAGCCATCCTCTGGTTGCTCCTCTTTGAAGTCACAGGGATCTAGGGGCAGAGATTCAGGGCAGAATAAAAGCTCTTGGCAGACTACCCGGCACTGGAGGAAGCCACCCTCCTCCCCCTAAAAAAATGACTTTCCCGTGCCAGGGGATGTCCACATCCCAATTTGCGGCTCCTTTAGCCACAGGACAAAGGTCTGAAGCGCCCTTCCAAGAAGCGAGGCAGTGGGCGGGATCCGCAGGTCCGCCCTGCACCCCTGCCCTTGGTCTCCAGCCTGCAGCCCTCCAGCTGTGACCAGGCTCCGCGCAGGTTCCCGAGTGAAGCCCTGCCCTACAGAAATGAAACCGGGAGCCACGGGCGTCGCTGATGTCACATCGAGGCCCCTTTCCAGCTGGCTTTCTTGGAAGATTGTGCAACACCTGTGCCCGGCAGTCACGAGGCAGAGAGGAGGTCACTGCTGGGCAGCTGCTTCCCGAGGCCATCCCTGCCTGTGAGCAGCTGCGGCCTAAGAAGGGCGGCCTCTTCTGTCGCCTTCCAGGAACGCCAAGCCGGCACAGCACAGCGGTGTAGGAGAGGCTGCAGCGGCCCATTATGTTGGATCAGAGAGTGGGACATGGTACCTGGAATTAGATGGGCACTCACTCAGCAAGGTCCCTCACCCTTCCAGTGGTACCCCTGGGCGGTCCCAGAACCATTCCAGTAACAAGGATTGTCCTGCCTGCAAGGACCCTGCAGGACTGTCCTTCCTTCCTACATGGTTTCACCGCTGAAAGCAGGCAGGTAGAGGGACATCAAAGGCCTGTGAACTGCCCCCTGTCTGTCTATCACTCCATCGGTATCACTCTGGACCTTACTCTGCCTGGTAACCTTACCACACATTTTTTGTTTCTTTGAGTGAGCCGAGACATGTCCAGTTTCAGGACTCCTACCTATGGACTTGTCTATAAGGCCCCATTTCACACACCCCACACCCACTCCACGGTCTGGCTAAGTCTAGACATTCTTCAACTAAGATCTGACTTCCTTGACAGTGTTACCACCACTGATATCCAAATCAGTGCCTGTAAACCTTTCTGATACATTATTTTGCTCATAGCACTTACCATATTTATAAATATCTAAATACAATTATATGAATTTTTTCTTTTTTTACAGAATCAGGGATTGAACCCAGAAGCATTCTACCTCTGAGTTATACTCCTAGCCATTTATTTATTTATTTATTTATTTATTTATTTATTTATTTATTTACTTATAGATCTGGGGATGGAACCCAAAGGCATTCGACCTCCGAGCTATACCCCCTACCCTATTTTTTATTCTTTATTTTGAAACAGGGTCTCACTAAATTGCGAAGGGCCTCACTAAGGAGCTGAGACTGCGAACCACAATCCTCCGGTCTCAGCCTCCCGAATGCTGGGATTGCAAGCGTGTGCCACCACGCCTGGCTTACACACCTAGCCATATATATTTTAAATAGGGTATTGGTAAGTTGCTGGGGCTAACCTTGAAGCAGACATCTTCCAATCTCAGTTCCCAAGTATTGAGATTGTAGGCATGAACTCTGGTGCCTGGTTAAACATATACTGAATACATATAATTAATATATTATATAATAATATAATAGTGTAAACTGTCTCTTCCTTTTTTCTAGTGTTTGATATAGTGCTTTGCAAAAACTCTGGCTTCAACCAGTATCCCTTAAGAAACAGAGCATAGACTTTATATTAAGCCAATATTTATATATGAATACGTCTATGTGCATAATGGATGTATATATACATATATATGCATGTATACACATGTACTTTAGTACTACATTAGATAGTGCTGAACTTAAAAGCCAAAGCACCTCAGCTAATCAGCACTAAGAATTTTTCACATTTTCTACATTTTGTTTTCAAAATTGAAAGCTAGCCAGAGACAGCAGCACACATATATTGTACTTCCAGTGACTCGGAGGCAGAGGCAATCTGTAAGTTTAAGGCCAGCCTCCTCTGCAATTTAGTGAGACCCTGACTCAAAATAAAAATAAGGAGCTGGGATGTAGCTCAGTGGTGGAGTGGCCCTGGGTTTAATCCCTAGTACCCACCCAACCCCACACGCAAAGTACTTAGAAATAAGTTTTGCCTTAGTAAAAGTTACGTGTCCACGAGAGTAAACAGACATTGAAATCTTCTGGTCTTACTTAAAAAAAAAAATACCTTAAGGCCGGGCGTGGTGGCGCACGCTTGTAATCCCCGCGCTTGGGAGGCAGAGACAGGAGGATCGCTCAGGTTCGAAGCCAGCCGCGCGCGCTGGCTTAGGAGACCCTGTTTCCAAATAAAAATGTAAAAATAGGTCTGGGAGTGTAGCCCGGAGGTAGAAGGGCTTCCAGGAACCCCAGTACCACCAAAAAAAAAAAACAAAAAACAAAAAACAAAAAACCTTAATGATGATCTTAATTTTTTTTTTAAACTGGGAATAGGTCATTTGGGAGAATGTCAATTTTTTTAATCAACACGAATTCAAGGAACTCCACCATGGAATAATGAATCATTTAGATTCCTTTCCGTAGCGAGCTGTAGGGCATTAAGGAACCACCTTATTACTTTACAGCTTAGTCTTCTCATTTATGAGTAAGAAAGTAAACTCAAATTTGTAAGAGCACTAGGGTATCCAGAAAGGCTTTCAGGAATAATGCACCGATTGAATGAGGATTACTGACTTTGCAGATCAGTGTTTCTGCCTGTTGTCCCTTTGGTTGACTGTTAGTTCTGTGAAACACTTGGCTGTAGCAATCTTTGTCTGAATTGATGTATGAGCTACATTTCAATTATAGTTTTGTTATATACTACTATCCCAAATTGCTTTTAAGCCTACTTGTCTTTTTCTTGAAAATAAACACAGAGGTATATTTTTATAGGCAGACTCCTCATTAAAAGCTTGCATTTATAATCAGCCTTTGTCACCAAGCATCTGACTCATATTTTTCAGGTGCATGTGTTGGTGTACTGACGCCTTGCCACGTCTATTTATGTGAATGCAACTATTTCTGTTTCTCTTACTGTTAGCAGAGCCACAATGCAACAGATGCAACGCTTTTTACTTTAGATATTAAACCATCCTGAATTCACATAATTTTTTTTTTTTTTTTTTGCGGCTCTGGGCATGGAACGTAGGGGCATTCGACCTCCAAGCTACACCCCCTGCTCTCATTTTTATTCCTTATTTTGAAACAGGGTCTCACTAAATTGCAAAGAGCCTCACTAAGTAGCTGAGGCTGTCCGCCAACCGTGATCCTCTGGTCTCAGCCTTCTAAGTGCAGGGATTACAAGTGTGCACCACCATGCCCGGCTTGAACAAATTTTTAACAGAATAATATTTTATTCTTCACTAAATACTATTTATTGAAAGGGAGAATTGTATTTCACCTATTAGATGGTTAAAGGTTAAAAGTGTTGATAAAAAAACTGGGCACGGTGGCACACGCTTGTAATCCCAGTACTTGGGAGGCTGAGACAGGAGGACCAAGGCTCATGGCCAGCCTCTGCTACTTAGGCCTTCCACAACTTAGTGAGACCCTGTTTCAAAATAAAGAATAAAAAGTCAGGCCGGGGTTAGCTCGGAGGAGAGTGCCCCTGAGTTCCATCCCCAGTGCCACACACACACACACACACACACACACACACACACACACACACACGTGTTGATAAAAATGTGTAATGTTGAGAATCGAAGCAAACATGCTATTTCAGACGTTGTTGAAACTGAGGGAATCTTTTTAGAAGATAATTTGGAGGTTTCTCAATCTTTTCTTAATATAATTTTATTAGTGTATTGTAATTAATTATACATTGTATTGAGGTGCAATGTGATAGATATATACATGCATATAGCACCCAGTGTATTTTTCTCCGGATCCTACCCTACTCCTTCCTCCTCCCTGATCATCATATTGAAGTTGGTATTGATAGCTTTACGGATGTGTCTATGACTATTTAAACTGTTTCTTCATCAATTCTCCCTTTTCCCTTCTGCCGGGGTCCAGCCCTAGCAGGAGTCGGGGGTCGTGTGTTGGTGATAGAAGAGTCAAGGGTGAGTGAGAGAAGACTGACACACCACACCAGATGGCAGCTTCTCCGACTTTATTCAGGATTTGTTACAATCTTTATACTTTCTTTTCTTGGCAGAGTAGACAAAACCACAGTCATGCAAGCAGAAACTTCAAGGACAGAAAAAGTCTTTAACAGACTTCAGGGCAGGGTGCCAGCCATTTAATGGATCATAGAAAGTAAGCTTTGCCTCATATCACAAGGCCAGCTTGAGCTTAATCTTATATGTTGGCCCAAACTAAGGTCAGCTTGAACTTAATCTTTGGCCCAAACTTTATTCTTGGGAAAAAAAGCTCTTTCCTGACTCAGTCTCTCACATGTCGCTGCCCATCTATTTTAGTTATAATGCTTATACACAAAATTCCAATTACACATATGAATCTAAATAATCTTAAAATAAATTTTTTTTGAAGAAGGAGATGCTGATCATGCTTGTGGGGGAGGCTTTTGCGAGTCCCCTGACCGAGCTTTTGCTCAAGGCCTGCACAAGATGCCGTAGCACCCTTCCCCAACTTTCTCCCCAGTCCCTTTGCACTGTTCCTCTGTTATCTCTCCTCATTTACATGAAGTTCCTGTTGTTTCCCTTTCTCACTAACTTCCACATATTAGAGAAAACATATGACCCTGACCTTTCTGAGGCGGGCTAATCTCCCTTAGCATAATATTTCCCAGTTTCACCCATTTTTCCTGCAAATACACACACTGGAATTCTGCTGGGCCCTAAAGAAGAACAACGTGTGCACGGTTTAACTAAAAACATAACCTGAAGATCATAGAAACCATGATGTGTGGTTGAGCTTAACAAATGTCTTCTTGCCCTGAATTTTTCCCAGTTTTCCTCCTCCCCACAATATAGTAGGACATTCTCATTTATTGGTAGGAAGTTAGAGACCTGGACTTCTGATGGTTGTGCTTAGAGCGATAGAGTTTTGCTACAATAATTCTGGATATATATTAGCACGCTGGAGCGTGAGGAGAATGTGAATTGGGTTTATCTCGTGTTTTTAGGCGATTAACAAGTAAATTCAGAGAAATTACCCTAATATAATTTCTACTTACTTTATAGGCATAGTAATTGTGGGATATTATGAAATGAAATATGCTTTCTTTTGGGTTCTAGATATTAAAAGAATAGACTCTGAAAGCAAATAAGAAATTTGGGGGTCCCAGGAAATGGATCAAAATGGTTTCACTTTATCAAAAATCAGAATTTCAACAAATTCAGTTGAAGTGTCTAATTGGCTTTTATTAGTTACTTATGAGTACGGCAGCTTCTCATCTAAAGAGAAAGAGATGTTAGATCAGGCACACCAGGGCAGGTGGTTTTTAGAAGCTAGTCAGTGGGAACAAGAAAATAGCATATTACAAAAAATGAATTGGTTAGCATCAAATAACTTTAGGTTACTCTCCTTGTAATGGTAAAAACAGAGGGGATTTTTCTTATTATGCTGTTTAAAACTGGCCCTTATAGGAGATATGGCGATCAACACCTTCCTGGTTTCTTCTTGATTGTTTAACCTTCTGCAAAAGGTTAGATAAACAACTTAGGTTCAGTTTGGTGATATGAAAGTGTAGGTCCAGTGACTTCATTTTGATTTGATATATTGACCTTTTGTGCAGGAGCTCAGACAAAAGCATGGTATCTTAATTTTTTGTGTGTGTGGTATTAGAATCCAGGGGCATTCTACCTCTGAGATGCACCCCCAGCTCAATTTTTTAAATTCTTTATTCTGAAACAGGGTCTCATTGAGTTGCAAAGGGCCTCACTAAGTAGCTGAGGCTGTCGTTGAACCGCAATCCTCCTGTCTCAGCCTCCTGAATGCTGGGATTGCAAGTATGTGCCACCACCCCCGGCTTCCTTTTTATTTATTTATTTATTTATTTATATTTGTTTTTGTTTTTATTTATTTATTTATTTTTTGCGGGTCTGGGGATGGAACATAGAGGCATTCAACCTCCGAGCTACACCCCCTGCCCTTTTTTTATTCTTTATTTTGAAACCGGGTCTCACTGAGTTGCAAAGGGCCTCACTAACCCCTGGCTTCCTTCCTTTTTTTTTTTTTTTTTTTTTTAATCTCCTGGCTATACTCCCAATATTTTTTGTATTTTATTTGGAAACAGGGTCTCACTAAGTTGCTGACAGCCTCACTAAGTAGCTGAGGCTGGCTTCCAACCTGTAAGATTTTCCTGTTTTAATCTCTCAAGTACTGGGATTACAAGCCTGTGCCACCACCCCCGGCTTCCCTTAGATTTTTTTTTTTTTTTTTTTTTTTTTTTTGTACTAGAGGTGGAACCCAGAGTCTTTCTACCTCCTGGCTATACTCCCAGACCTATTTTTTGTACTTTATTTGGAAACAGGGTCTGACTAAGTTGCTGAGAGCCTCACTAAGTAGCTGAGGCTGGCTTCCAACCTGTGTGATCCTCCTGTCTCAGCCTCCCAAGCACAGGGATTACAAGCGTGCACCACCACGCCTGGCTTAAATTTTTATTAAACAATGATAATATGGACTGTGAAGCCACAACTGAATATCCTCTGCACTGTTTCTCTTCATCCTTGGTGGTAGAGGTTTACAATTATCAAACAGCCCAGAATGATTTCACCTAAGATGTAATTAAATGTATATAACACGTGATGGCTCAGTTTCCTCCCCAGATGTCACTTGCAAGAGAGTTAGGGAGAAGGGTATAGTAATCAGGTTAGGATTGTGTGTGTGTGTGTGTGTGTGTGTGTGTGTGTGTGTGTGTGTTACTGGGGATGGAACCCAGGGTCATTCTACCTTTGAGCTATACCTCCAACTCTATATTTTTATTCTTTATTTTGAAACAGGGTCTCACTGAGTTGCAAAAAGCCTCACTAAGTAGCTGAGGCTGTCATTGAACTGTGATTCTCCTGTCTCAGCCTCCATAATGCTGAGATTACAAGCGTGCACCACCATGCCTCGCTATCAGGTTACGATTTTAAATTCTAATTTTAAATTCTGTGTTTGTCCTAAGTCATTAGGTTTCTTAAGTTTGGTACATAATATTATTTTATTTGCAGGCTTCCTTTCCCTTTGCTACAGCATAAATATGATTTCTCTTTCCCTGAAGTTTTTCTGGCATTGTTTTTGAGTAAAAGCAGAAGAATTGACCACTAAATTGTTGCTTTCTAGAGAACAGAACATTGAAGAGATTTTTTTTTTATAAGGTATTGGTACATAAAGCATTTTGTTCATGCAAAACCCCATAATCAACAGTCTTTAAATTGAACACATAGAAAATACAGTGGTGCAGTTAAAAAAGTCTGAGAACCCTGGGTGTGGTGGTGCTCGCTTGTAGTCCCAGCATTCAGGAGGTTGAGATAGGAGGATTTCGCTTTGCAGCCAGCCTCAAATACTTAAGTGAGGTCCTTTGCAACCCAGTGAGACTGTTTCAAAATAAAGTCTAAAAAGTAGGGCTGGGGGAGTAACTCGGAGATAGGATGACCCTGGGTTGCCTCCCCAGTACCCCCACCACCACCACCACCACACACACACAAAGTCTGAGAACCAGGGAAGCCAATGACCTGGATTCCAGTTTGAATTTGAAGGCCTGGGAGCCAGAGAGAAAATTACCAATATTCAAACACAACTGGAACAACATGGCTGGAAGAGTCAAATTCCTTGTTCTTCCACTTTCTCTTCTATTCAGAATCTCAAAAGAAGCTGGCGTGGTGGCGCACGCTTGTAATCTCAGTACTTAGGAGGGTGAGACAGGAGGATCGCGCAAGTTCAAAGCCAGCCTCAGCAACTTAGTGAGGCTCTCGGCAACTTAGTGAGACCTTGTTTCCAAATAAAATATAAAATAAATCTGGGGGTGTAGCCCAGAGGTAGAAGGTCCCTAGGTTCCATCCCTAGAAACACACACACACACACACACACACACACACACACACACACACACACAATCTCAAAAGAGAAGTTGAAGCCCACCCATACTGCATAGGGAAAATTACTCATTTTACAGACCCAAAGGCTAATTTTATCTAGAAACTTGTTCTAGACACACAAAAACATAAGATTTTATCTGAGCATGCCGTCAAGTTGAGCCAGACAAGCTGACACATAAAACTTAACCATCCCATGTCTAACCCTTATTAACTCGGTACCAAAGGCCTCTCCTGAAACCATACTTAATCTCCAAATAAGGACAAAGCAAATTATGATGTTATCCCAAGTACAACCCAAAAGGTGCTGGTTCCTTTTATCTCCAAAAGAGGAGATAAAAATCCTTGAATGACTTTTAATCTTCTCCTCAATATGCCATAATTTAAATACTATGCTATGTCAAAGCTGGGCATGATGGCGCACGCTTGTAATCCCAGCATTCGGGAGGCTGAGACTGGAGGATCTCGGTTCTCAGACAGCCTCAGCTAATTAGTGAGGCCCTCTACAACTCAGTGAGACCCGGTTTCATAATAAAGAATAAATTTAAAACGGGGGGCAGGGGGTGTAGCTCGGAGGTTGAATGCCCCTGGGTTCCATCCCCAGATCCGCAAAAAAAAAAAAAAAAAAAACATTGCTTCCAACAGTGTGGTACACAACCAATACAGATAAGAGATCCAGAGAGCAAAGAAAGTGCACACACGATCCCCAGCTATGTACAAAGTAAATAGCATTGCAGTCCAGTCCTTGTTTCTGTAGCTGGTTACGTGATCATAACTGGTAGGGATAACTCTCATCTTTTATGACTTTGTGTTTTCTTGCTTGAGCAAGCACCTCCCATGGGACAAAGGCCAGTTAACTTCTGTCCCAGAGCTCCTGACATATCGTGTTTCATGTTTGAGATATTAAGTAATTACTGACATTCTCAAAGTTTCAGGGAAGTAAAGACTGAAGCTTTATTCAGCCACGGTTTTGCCAACAGATACTCTTCATCCCTATTCTGTCATTTAAGACTTAATTAATCAAACAGGAGGAAAGAGAGTGAGTGTGAACAGATGAGCCAGAGATCAGCATCCTCTAAGTTTCCCTTTCTAGCATTTCTGAGCCAGAAGGGAATGACCTCTGACCCCAGGGCAGGTAAATACTGTGTATATATTCTCAGTGGGTGCTCATTAGGCAAGGCCTTGGATACACAGAATATGTCAGCCTTTCCACAATTGCTGCTCCAGTTGAGCAGAACAGTTCACAGGACCTAGAATTTCCAGAGATAATCACAGCAGTGTGACCTGAGAGGTCACCTTTCTTACTCTCCTGCCTGACTACTCCAGAGCCCTGCTCAGGGACTGGGAACTGGACCACAGGCTTACTTTAGACCTGTAGGTGATAAAGGCGGCAATTATCATTTGGCTGTTCACTGGGGTCATAGGCTCATGCTCTTCTTTCTTGACTTTCTATATCACTGTGTCCTCCCCCAAAAGCTCTTAGGAGGCATTTGCCATCAGAGACAGGACAACCTCTAAAGTCCTACTCAAAACACAGCAGGGGAAATGGGACCATGTGTAAAAGGCTTACATGACTGACTAAGGCAAGCCTACACGAATGAAGAGGACCAGCCCATGAGAGAGAATGCATCCTTCTACGCCATCTTGTTTTCAAAAGCCACAGTTGATCTATACATTTGTAGAAAGCGTGCTAATATCAGATCTTCTTTTTCAGGATTATTTAAACCATAAGCCAACATCGTAAGTAATTTTTTTTTTAAATATACTGTTCTGGGTGCATTGTGGTCTCACATCAAAATGTAGTTCAATGTAGTGGTAATGACATTGCCCACAGCACTCAGTGAGCTTCTCCCCAACACCAAAAATAACTTACTTTGTCCCTTAACCTATATTTACTTGACCTTTCTCATATCTATTTTTTTTCTATTACTGAAAATATACCACTTGTGTCTGTGTTTAAGCACATACTGATCAGCACTTCTAAAAACTTGGTGAAATGTAAATGACATCGTGAATTCACCCGTCTGCTCAGAACCCACCAACGCCTGCCCATCACACTAGGCAAACAATACAGAGCCCTCACTCAGAGCCTCCCATGAAGAACTGTCTCCCATTGTTCTACTGACGTCTGTTCCTACTCGGCCTCCCTCCTGTGATGTTCCTCTGTTTCCAAATATGCCCAGTTAATTTCCAAAGCTACTGAATTTTCTTTGCCTTCTTCTTGTAACATTTCTCATTAGAACATTTCCTTTGCCATTGTTTATCTCTCAACATAAATTATATATATCTAATCTAACCGCCCATCTGGGCATGGTGGTGCACGCCTGTAATCCCAGCACTTGGGAGATGGAAGGTTTGAGGACAGCTCCAGTACTGTAGCAAGACTCTCAACAACTTAGAGAGACTCAGTTTCAAACAATAATTAAAGTAGGGATGGGGGGATGTAACTCAAAGGTAGAACATCTCTGGATTCAATACGCAGTAATACTCGCGAGCACGCGTGCGCACACACTCTCAC
>NC_137790.1:126128691-126162191 GCF_963383645.1 Muscardinus avellanarius
CGTACTCTTTGAGTCTGGCACTTTTCAGGTTTCTGCTGTTATTCCAGGTTAACAGAATTATCAGTTTTATACCAAAGTACACAAGCAAATATTCGTGGAATTAATTGCCTTCAAAGTTCCAAATGGAATGTTTGCTGTGTGGCTGCTTGGAGCTGCGTATCAGAGACTCTTCCCGATAGTAACTTTGAGAGACTGAGGACTGTGGGACACACGGGATCAAGCCTCTCCACACGGACCTTGCTTGCAGGTAACCATGTCACATACAGTGTCCAGAAACTGTCTTGCTCTGAATTATGGCCTCCATAACTGAACATTCCCTGGGTTAATTCCTATGGTCCTCTTCCTGGCCAAGCTAATAGAGATTTTATAATGCACGCAAAGAAACTATAATCTTCAGGCTAAAGGATTCATAAGTTTACTGATGTTTTATTGCTGCTACTACTCTAAGAGAAAATACTGTCTGTCTTTTTGTACAGGATAGGTTGATGTATGGGTTTAATACAAATCTCTGAGCATCCCACCCACGTGTGCAGGATTCAAAGGAAAAAGCAAACATTTATATGTCTGTTGAGGAAGCAGAGAAACAAATGTCATAGTTGCAGAGAAAGAAAGTCTTCATCCTCATCTTTCTTCTGACTTATCACTAGCCTCTGATCCTTCTCAATTGGTCTTGCTATTACATAATGAAAGCCGGGCGTGGTGGCGCACGCTTGTAATTCCAGCATTTGGGAGGCTGAGACGGGCGTATTGTGGTTCATGGACAGCTGCAGCTACTTAGTGAGGCCCTTTTTGCAACTCAGTGAGACCCGGTTTCAAAATAAAGAGTAAAACAAAAGGGGCTGGGAGTGTCGCTGCTCGAAGGTAGAATGCCTCTGGGTTCCATCCCCAGTACTGAAAAAAAATTACATAATAATGCACTGATAATAAAAAAAAACTAAAACTAGAAGGAATTTCCTCATTCTGACAAATGGCATGTACAATACACACAATAAGAGTAAACCACCCCATTAATGACATTATACTTAATGGCAAAAAAAATTGAATGCTTTTCTGTAAACGCAGGAACAAGAGGAGCACATCTCTGCACATTCTATTTGACATGGTACTTAGAGGCTAGAGCTAAAACAAATAGGCAAGAAATGAAATAAAAATATATAGATTTAGAAAGATTTTTTTCCCTATGTGTAGGTGACATGATCTTATAGGTAGGAACATCTAAAAACTTCACTAAAACATGACTAGAATTAAAATTCATTTTCAGCAAGGTTGAAATATTTAATATTGACAAGCCCCAAATCAATTGTATTTCTATATACTTGCTACAAACCATCCCAAAACGAAATATTTAGTTTTATTAAACTAGATTTAAGGTCATTTGAGAATATGTGTAGCCACTTACATGATCATATACATTTATTGGGATTTCTTGTAGTCTGTTTCTTTTAGTTGAAAGACAGACTTTATATAAAACCACAAACATATTCATTAAAATGATTCTCTAAGTATGGGCAATATTTATGCCATTAAAATAGAACAACAACAACAAATCTGAAGGTTGAAATTGACTTCTGACTGTAGCTAGCTTAATGTATTTAACTGGGGTTAGATTTTTAAAGCCGAAAAGCTGACTCAATGTCATCTGTCTCAATTTGAGCATTTATATAATCCAGTTTATGGATTTTCATGACCTACAACCTACAATGCAATGGATGTATACAGCAAAGAAAATATCTAACCGTCTCTCTGGCCTGGAACAGCTGGCTGAGGTACAGTACTGTGTTTCTTGACTTATTTTTCCCATGATATTAGAAGTTTAATTTTTTTCTGAATATAACATGCTATAAAAATATTTGCTACAGATTAAAACTACTATACCATTAAGATTAAAATTTGGGGCCGGGCGTGGTGGCGCACGCTTGTAATCCCCGTGCTTCGGAGGCGGAGACAGGAGGATCGCGCAGGTTCGAAGCCAGCCGCGCTGGCGTAAGAGACCCTGTTTCAAAAATATAAAATAGGTCTGGGAGTGTAGCCCGGAGGTAGAAGGGCTTCCAGGAACCCCAGTACCACCAAAAAAAAAAAAAAAAAAAAAAAAAAAAAATTTAAAATTTTGCATTATATTTGACTGTAAATGTTCACTTTTGGTTGAGGTAGTAAACGTACATTTTAAATATGATATTTTTCTTTACGAATGTATTTTCTTGGAATTCCATTTAAGAATAAATGCTGCCAGGCATGTTGGCACACTCTGCTAATCCCAGTGACTTGGGAGACCGAGATAGGAGAATTCCAGTTTCCAAACCAGCCTCAATAGCGTAGTGTGACTTTGTTTCAAAATTTAAAAATTTTAAAAAGGACTGTGGTGTGGTTTAGAGGTAGAATGCCCTTGGGTTCAATTCCTAGTACCAAAAAAAAAAAGGAAAGAATACCTGTTTTTGAATTTTAATTTTGAGGATGTAACTTAAAATTAACTCCAGAAATTCTGATTTTACCCAATGCTTACATGTTAGATGACTGGTATGCAGACATAAAATATGAATATAGATGCTAACATTAGAAAATTCTCTTATTTTGTACCAGTGGCCTAACACTGGGTTGCTATGTTTTTGTACTCTCAATTTTGATTTGATTTCCTGTGATTCTTTTTCTGAATAATTAACTCTGATAAATCATATCTACATGATTCTATAATAACTATAACATTGGTCACATCTTATTTTGCAATACTTCAAAATGAAGTGGTATGCATCTTTCTTCTTGAAAGGATTACTTACATTTTAAATGCTTAATTATAAACTGGTCACAAATGATTATAAAATATGACTTAAGTATTTCCAAATTTAGGTAAGAACTATACTAAAATTTTTATTTTAAATTACAGCATAGATAATTTCCTTTACATATATAATTTTTTTCAATCAGTTTTTGCCAAAATACTGCTAAATATATTTTGTTAACCAAAATATTGAATTAATTAACAATTGATAAAAGGTCAAGTGTTTTATAGATTAAAGAGTTTGCATTTTCCTGCTTCTATAATAAAAAATTTTAAATTTAATTTTAGTTTACTATATTATACATGAATATATTTCCTCTAAAATTAGAGGAATTGATAACTGGTCAATTACTTTAAATATCTTAAAAATAAGTATTTGTGTTGGTATGTACTTTCATTTGCATATTTCCTATTACTTATCTTTATTTTCTCTTTTAACAGATAAATCAATTAATAGTGAGTCAATGTTTTGATTTGAAAGGTATGTACCCCAACACTTCATTCTGTTGTTTTTTTTGTTGTTGTTGTTTTGTTTTATTTTGGAGTACTGGTGATAGGAGTCAGAAGCATTATACTTCCAAGCCACACTCCAGCCCATTTTTATTCTTTATTTTGAAACAGGGTCTCACTAAATTGTAGAGGTCCTCACTAAGTAGCTGAGGCTGTCCTCGAACCATGATCCTCCTGTCTCAGCCTCCCGAATGCTGTTATTACAAGTGTCCACCTCGCCTGGCTAACCACTTCATTCTTTAAGATGTAATACGTTTTGCTGTAGTTAGATCAACCCCTGAATATGTAGGTGCCTTTTATATTTGAGAAAAACTAAACTTGTGAAACATAAATAGAAGGAAAAATGTAAATGTCCATCCATATGCAAGGAATTAATTGTCCAAATCAGCAATTCTCTAAGTATGATCCCTGGTGCAGCAATATCAACATCTCCTGGGAACGTGTTAGAAAAGCAAATTCCAGGGTGCTTTCCTACAATTTAACACTATGAAGTTATTTAAAAGAATGATATAGCTCTACAGTATTGTCATGGATATCACCAAAATCTATTGCTCGATATAAAAAGCAATCGCCAAGTCCAGCATATAGTAGTATCTCTGAATATTTAAAATATAGAGAGATTTTTCATAGGCTTTAAATGTTTTTGGGAGGGTGTATATGAAATTGGAGAAGGCAGAGGAAATGGATAGGGCTGGAAGGAAAATCACTTTTTATTTTATATTCCCTTTTGCATTTTTAAAATTCGTGTCATACATATGCAATTTCTACTTAAAGTAAATACTTTTAATAGGGAGGCAAAAAATACTTTCATAGCCGGGCATGGTAATGCCAGTACTTGGGAGGATGTGACCGAAGAATCACAGGTTTGTGGCCAGTGTCAGCAACTTAGTGAGACTTTGTTTCCAGATAATAAAATAAAAAGGGCTGGAGATATACCTCAGAGATAGAATGCCCTTTGGTTAATCCCCAGTACCCCCCTCCCAAGTATACTTTCATAAGTTTTGAGCTATTATTTAGCAATCAATCTAAAACAAATATATGCATCTTTCAAATATGTTGGCACTATGTAAAAATATTATTATGGTGTATTGGGGGGAAGTCCCTTTCT
Organism: Muscardinus avellanarius; assembly: GCF_963383645.1. Taxonomy (NCBI): domain Eukaryota; kingdom Metazoa; phylum Chordata; class Mammalia; order Rodentia; family Gliridae; genus Muscardinus; species Muscardinus avellanarius. The sequence continues at coordinate 126,133,083 of NC_137790.1, forward strand.
TTATCAAAATATGTAAAATTCAGTGGCATCCTTAGAATTCAGTACTTTAACTGATGACATATAAGCACTGAATAAAATTCTACAGGCTCACAAAGTTATATCTATTATTACCTAATGCAAAACATAAAAACAGAGAAGGAAAAAAAGGCATATAAAGTTTTATGGCCATTAAGTCATTAAAAGGCAAGAAAATTCTGTACCTCCCTGTTTTGAAGTTTAGCATTAAAACAAAATATTGGATGTGTATTAGTGTGATCTATACTTATTAAACATATACTCAATAAGGAACATTTAAAAATTATAACAAGTGTGTGTGGGGAATCATCTGTGCATAATTACTGATCTGTTTCCTCTGAATGCTTTTAAAGTTTTTTTTTTTGGGGGGGGTGCAGGGGGTCTAGCATATAGGTCTGGGTTTGATCCCTAGCACTAGAAAAAAAGTTCATTATTTGGTGGGGCTTGATAAGTATCACTTTTAGTGTCCATGAAGTGTTTTCTATCTAGTCATTTAATGTTATCTTTTTCATCATAAAAACTCAACATTTTAAATAGCTACATAATTCTAATGTACCTCTTGTTATTTGATGCTATTTTTAGCCATTTTATCTTTATCTTTTTTTTGTTTTTGGTGGTGCGGGGTTCCTGGAAGCCCTTCTACCTCCAGGCTACACTCCCAGGCCTATTTTATATTTTTATTTGGAAACAGGGTCTCTTAAGCCAGCGTGATCCTCTTGTCTCCTCCTCCCAAGCGCGGGGATTACAAGCGTGCACCACTACTCCCAGCCAATCTTTTTCTATGTTAAATAGGGCAATGGTAAACAATTAGTGCCTAAAACTTTATAATTTTAGGATTGTTTGGTTTGCATACTCATGGAATTAAAATTATTAGGGCAAAAGATATTATTTTTATTTTTCTGCAAAAGAGGTGAAGTTTATTATCTTGTTTGAATATTTGAGTGTTTCCTACTTCCTTCAATTTAGCATAAAATGTTTTTTTAAATTTATTTCTACTACTTAGAGTCCTAAGAAGTTGTGTTCTTATGCTATAGAAAGAAAGAGATGAAGAAGAGTAAAATTCAACATAACTCTGAAGTAAAAAACACAAAAAATAAAAGTATACATAGGATTTTAGCAGAAAAAAGGATCCCAAGAGTAGTTAGCCTATCTCCTTCAATTTTGTAAATAAAAAAAACCCCTAAGATACCAATGAAAATAAGCTATTTAAAGCCAAGTAATTTTTTTAACCTATATATGTGTTTCATACTTAAAAGTAATTCAAGCCACATTTCATGGCCTTTATCTATAATCCCAGTACTTTGGAGACATGAGCAAACCTCTCATGGACTTACTAAGACTCTGTATCCAAACTTTAAAAATATAGCCAGGCGTGGTGGCACACGCTTGTAATCCCAGCACTTGAGAGGCTGAGACAGGAGGATCGCAGTTCATGGACAGCCTCAGCTACTTAGGCCCTCCACAACTCAGTCAGTGAGACTCTGTTCCAAAAATAGGTCTTGGGTGTAGCTTAGATGTAGAAGGTCCCTGGTTTTTATCCCCAGTACTGCAATATAATAATAATAATAATAATAATAATAATAATAATAATTATAGTTGGGCGTGATGGCACCTGCTTGTAACATGCTTGGGAGACTGAGACAGGAGGAGTGCAGGTTCATGGCCAGCCTTGGCTACTTAGTAGGATTCTGTTTCAAAATAAATAATAAAAAATAGAGCTGGGGGTGTTACTCAGAGGCAGAATGACCCTAGGTTCAATCCCCAGTACTGAAAAAAAATGAAAAATTAAAAATAGAAAGGTTGGGGTGTAGCTCAGAGGTAAAATGTTCCTGGGTTCAATCCCCAAAGAAAAAAAAAGTAATTTGCTATATATGCTATGTGTTACATCAGTATGACTAAAAAATCATATCGTTTCACTCTCTAGTCCTCTGTAATTGGGAAATTAGTAAAACATATGAGGTCATGAATAATCAAGGAGAGAGAATTTATTTTGTAGAAGAGAGAAATAACTGGTTCCTACAGCACCTTTGCGGATCTTCACGGCCTTTCACCATGATGGTTTATGATAACGTAGGCCAAAATGTAATTACTATGCAGAAAGCTCTAAGATGCAGCTATTGCTGCTTCGGCTGCTGCCTACAAAAGGTCAGTAAATGGTTTTGGAACTATGTAATAATTTAGAGTATATTTGAGGTCCTTAAAAAAAAAAAACTGCAACATGCCGGGCATGGTGGCGCACGTTTGTAATCCCAGTGCTTGGGAGGCTGAGGCAGGAGGATCGCACAGGTTTGAAGCCAGCCTCAGCTACTTAGTGAGGCTCTCAGCAACTTACTGAGACCCTGTTTCCAAATAAAATATAAAATAGGTCTGGGAGTATAGCCCAGAGGTAGAAAGCCTCTGAGTTCCACCCCCAGTAGCACTAAAAAAAAAAAGTACCACACAATGCCAACTATGGTTATATTTGGGTGCTGGAATTATTGGTGATTCTTATGTTCTTTCTTTTTTCCTCAAATTTTCTATAATAAGCATGTATTAATATTATAGTTTGATTTTTAAAATAAATTATTTAAAAACACAAAAGACCTTAATACTAGGAACTATAAGATTTATTTATTTATTTATTTATTTATTTTATTTTTGCAATACTGGGGATTGAACTCAGGGGGATTCTACCTCTGAGCTACTCTCTCAGCCCTAATTTTTATTCTTTAATTTTGAAACAGGGTCTCACTAAGTTGTGGAGAGCCTCACTAAGTAGCCAAGGCTGGCCCTAAACCTGCGATCTGCCTGCCTCAGCCTCCCAAATGCTGGGATTACAAGCGAGAACCACCTCGCCGGGCTAAACTTCTAAATTTTGAGTTTAGCAACTCAACGCCCAACTGATGAAATTTAAACGTTAGAGTTTTACAAAATAATTGCCCGTGGTGAAAAGATTCAAAAAGAAAATTAAACTTTTATTACACATATCTGCAGGAAGAGAATTGCTGACAGCGGGCCATGAATTTTCCAGGCAATTAAGATCATAAGAGCTTTAGATGAAAACAAAGTTCTAAAACATTTAAGCAAATCTCTATGGTATAGACAAGCTGGGTCTGGTAGACGGGCATGCAGAGTTGGGTTTGTGCTGTGCATGGAGGCCTGGAAGAGAGTATCCCTATAAGAAGGATCAAGAAAATCGATCTCTGGATTTGGGATGGGTCATATCTGGTAGGCAGGCCTGCTGGAGAGACAGTGGGTGGGTCTGGATCCTAGTATCATTGTCTTCATGCAGGGAGATTTCTGGAAAGCAAATCTCACGAATGAAGGTAAGAGGTAGCTAGTAGCTGAGAATATGGATGCTGGTAGGTGTGTTCTTGGGTATGGCGTCTTAGCATCTCAAGAGTATCAGGTTTGGGGAAGCCGCAGACCAGGCTAGCAGTTTGCAGAGGTAATATATAAGCTGGACAATGTACAAGACAGAAAGAACATCAGTAAATGTCCCCAAACACCTGCCCAGCTAAGCCACCTTGCATTAGGGGAAAAGGGGAAAAACAGAAGCAAAATCACAGCCACTAGAATCAGGGAAGGAACCCCTTTGCAATGTCACGCCTGCGCCCTCTACCGGTCAGGATGCCCACGGATACAGTGAAGGAGAAATGCTTAGAGGGTCCAATTACCGCAGAGCAGCTAGTCAAGGCTAAATTTGGAGCTGAGAGGTAGATAGTAAGTTGATAATCATAATTGACACACTTATTTAAAGGGATATTTTTAACTTCCTTTTAGAATTTGACTAACATCTTGAATATGTGAATGTGGGAATTTTCACCAAATTAAAAAATTTTCAGCCATAGTTTTCTTCAAATAAATTTGTTTTCCCCAGTTCTTTCCCTTTTTCTGTGACTCTCGCTACATATAGGTTAAATGGCTGAATATTTTTTAATGGTTCGCAGAATCACTGTTCAATTTTTTTGAAAAATTTTTAATGGCATGATACTTATTAATCTATCCTAAATTACTTTGAGTTAAGCCAGGCATGGTGGCACATGCTTGTAATCCCAGCATTTGGGAGGCTGATACAGGAGGAGAGCAGTTTGAGGTCAGCCTCAGCTACTTAGTGAGGCCCTTTGTAACTCAGTGAGACCCTGTTTCAAAATAAAGAATAAAAAAATATGGCTGGGGGTGTAGCTCGGAGGTAGAATGCCCCTGGGTTCCATCCACAGTACTGCAAAAAAAAAAAAAATTACTTTGATTTACATTACTGTGGCCACTTATTAATTTTTGTTGTTTCAGATGTTCTATTTTCTTACTTCCAGAGTTTTCACTATTTGGGGTTTATTTTAGCTTTGATTTCTATTTCTTTTTTTTATAATGAGCATATTTTACCTAAGTCATTTACCATAGTTTCACTAGTTGCTTCTGAATTTTATCCACAAATATTTACATTTAAATTATAATTGATTGTTTTCTTCTTTGGGATCCTTATTAGACATTAACGTTAGGCCTTTTATTTCCATCTTCTATATTATTATGATAAATTCCATGGTGTCTTTGTGCTGCTTTCCTCCTGAATTTGCATCTCTTAACTAAATTATTTTTTTCTCACTTTTTGAGTTCCGCCAACTTTCTTGCATACTCTATTTTCCCCTTTGTTACCACACCTCCAAGTTTTCCTAATTCTTATTTATATTGATTATATTTTAATACTTTTTAAAAAGTACTTCAAAAGGAACATTAGATGGAGTTTCCATTTTTAGGGTTGGTCCCAGTGTAACTGTATTCTCTATAGGAACATTATTGGGACATTACTAGATCTTGATTTTAATATGACTGGATGCTGATATCAATAATCTCTGCATTAATTCCTTTCGTGTTACTCATATTTGCCTGCTGCTGGCTTTGTTTCGTATTTTTATGATGCTCCCGTAGGAAGGAGGAGATTTAAGAGATTTCTCCTGGATTTTACTGTGCCGTGTTAAACTGTGGCCTCTTGTTTCTTTCGGCTATCTAGCTTCGGTTTTTACCTCCTCCACTTTTATCTGACCATCTGTCTTTCACCTCAGCTTTTCCCATCTGGATCAGTTTTGATGCTATTCCCGGCAATTTCATAAGGCTTCCTTATGAAAGGGAGCCTTGAATGGTTGTTTTAAGGGATTCTTAGGCCTTGACAGCCCCATTACAGTCACACTGCCCATCGCAGGCCCGCACATCAGGAGCTGTGTGCTTCTCAGACCAGCACCTGGAGCTATCACTGAGAGAGAGAGTCCTCAGTTGTACTGACTACTTGTTAGCCTGGATTCACAGGATCATGGGAATGTCTTGTTCCTTTTATTTGTTTGGCTGTACTTAACTTGCATCTTGCTATTTCATGCCATTTTTTTTTATATCTACTTTTTGTAAAGAATTCGACCGAGATTTTGGTTTGTGATCATAGTTATTCCATGCTTTCTATGAGAGTTTTGCAGAAATTTGCATAGGATGATTGTCACCATCTTGCCTTTGAAGGTTTCTTTGACTTTTTGAATGGGTAATATTTATATATGGCTCACAAAGATAAGAAAAGGGAAGGCGAGAAGGAAGGCAGGAGAAAAGAAAGAACAGAAAGAAGGAGGGAAGGCAAGAAAGCAGGCAGGAAGGAGAAATATATTTGAGAAAAACAACATTCTGGGCATGGTGGCACATGCCTTTCATCCCGGTACTTGAGAGGTTGAGACAGGAGGGTCGCAGTTCAAGACCAGCCTCAGCAACTTAGCTAAGCTCTCAGCAGTTTAGCAAGACTCTACTTTAAAAAAAAAAAAAAAATAAGCCCGGAGTGTTGGTGCACGCTTGTAATCCCAGCGCTTGGGAGGCGGAGACAGGAGGATGGCACAGGTTCGAAGCCAGCCATGCTGGCTTAAGAGAACCTGTTTCCAAAAATAAAAAAGCATAAAATAGGCCTGGGAGTATAGCCCGGAGGTAGAAAGGCTTCCAGAAATCCCAGTATCACCCCCCCCAAAAAAAGTAAATAAATAAATAAATAAATAAATAAAATAATGCCATGGGTATAGCTCAGTAGAATGCTGCTGGGCAATGTCATATGCCACCAAAAATAAAATAAAATGAAAAAATAAATAGAAGAAAGAAGGAAAAAGGAAGAAAGTAATAATGTTTTTCAAATGATTCTTTTCTAGGTCTGTTATATCACTTTTCAGCTACAACTAGTATTTTGAGTCCCTTACGTAGTCTACCACAGTTTTCTTGAATATTTGTGTAATATATGCATCTTTATTTTACATTAGTGTGTTTTAACACAACTTGTAGCATATTATCCTACAATTTTCTCTTAACGCACGACAATATAACTCTCAGTACGTGCAGACTCTTTCTTCTTTTATATAGCTGCATAATATTCCATTGTACAGATAGTCTACAATTTATTCAAAGTCTCTACTACTGATGAATTGGTCTATACATTCCAATGGAACGAAGAATTCATACTTGCGTTGCCCAAGAGGCATGAAAGTACATGCCAGTGGGTAAATAGCTTTTTGTTATCAGAATTGATCTAAGGCAAATCTAATTGGAGAGGACATTTTATGAATTTTCTTCATAAATACCCAAAGAAAGAGAATATCGTTGTCCCTCTTCTGTGAGTGGAGAGTGAACTTCAGAGACTTGACCACTTGTCCCCATTTCCCACAGCTTGTAAGGAAGCAGCAGAATTGGGTCCTGAATGAAGTGATTAACATCGAAATCCTGGCTCTCCTCACTTCTGTGTTCATCCTCAAATAGGAGGCGGGCCGTAACCACGGAGAGTTCTGTTCACACTGGCATATCTAAACGGCAGCAGCTAGCTAAGCATAGGTTAAGTTAGAAATCTAACGAATCTCAGTGGGTCAGTGCTGTGTATTTCAATCTTTTGTAGCTAAAGGTTGAGGCTCCACCCGGTAGAACGATTGGATATATTTATCAATATTCTCACCCTTTCTGGCCAAAGTTTAAAATAAAAAATGAGAATAAGGAAGACGTCATCAAAATCAGAGGGCCATGTATCATTTCTAGCTGTCTCTGGGATCCACTTTTTAACGTGAGTAGTTCATAGTGTTTTAAGATTATCATATTCAGTTCATAGTGTTTTAAGATTATCATATTCAGAAAAGTTAACTATTTGGTTATTTTCTGATATATAATTAATAATCTTAAAGGAAAATAAAAACATAGATCATGTTGTTAATATATATATATATATATATCTTTTTTATTTTTCTTGGCGGTACTGGAGATGGAAACTAGGGGCGTTCGGCCTCTGAGCTACACCCCCAGCCCTTTTTTTTTTTCTCTTTATTTTGAAACAGGGTCTCACTGAGTTGCAAAAGGCCTCATGAAGTAGATAAGGCTATTCACGAAGCACAGTCCTCCATCTCAGCCTCCTAAATGTTGGGATTACAAGCCTGCGCCACCATGCCCAGCTGAATGTTACTTTTCATGAGAAGTGATACTCAACTTTTTAAAGGTAAGATAGGAAAAAGTGAAGAGATTCAGACAATTTAGGTCACTTATGGAAGAGTTAACTGTGTAAAAAAACTGAAAAGCGAGTGGCCTTCCTTTTATAATTAAATTGGTTTTTTTCGTTTTTAAGGAAATTAAAAAATGAGCATATGTGTGTGTGTGGTGAGAGAAACAGAGAGAGAGAGAGAGAGAGAGAGAGAGAGAGAGAGAGAGAGAGAGAGGGAAATTAGCTGTATTCAATTTGTAAATCTATTCTCAGGTAGAAGTTGTCTATAGATAATTTTTTCCAGGCAATCATGTGTCTATGTTGTATAATCTTTTAATTGTTGGATACAATTAGTATGATTAGAACTCATAAAGATTGTATTAAATAACTAAAATTGGTGCCAAAATCTCTTCATTTTAGATTTTTTTCTCCTAAAATTATATATATATATATATTTTTAGTTACTGTCTGTGGAAGATGAAAACGTTATTGGAGATATTTCAAAACATTGCACTGGTTTTGTAAGACGTTTGTTAAAAAATGTGGATAAATTTGTAATCCAGTTTCCATTTGACCTGGATGCTAAAATTAAAGCATTGATTCTTGGAGCAAGTTTTCTCATTGTAAGTCTATTTTTATTCTAATGTTTAGCTGATAATTACATTTTCTGATATTGCCACTGTTATCTTAGCAAATATTTCTCCTGCAGTGTTCTGGATCGATTGCAAATTGAGCCTTTTAGGTCTGGATCTCAGTCTTAAAATAACATCATAGAATTATTATTCCATAACCATGATCATCAAAGTTTACATCCTTTGCCTTGATAAAAGAAAACCCGAATAAGCCATTGAGAATAGGAACAAATGGCTCCTTCAATGTGAATCGCTGATAATTTATACAATTTAAAATTTTACTGGTACAAGTTTTGTTACATTTAACTTAAAATGTGTTGTTAATTTGGAAATATACGTGTTGCCTTAGTCCATCGTGGTGTTATAACAAAAGGCTTAAGACTGGGTAATTTATCAACAACATAAAGGTATTTCACACAATTCTGGAGCCTTGCAAGTCGTTCAGGCCTAAGACATTGTTAGGTTTGGCGTATGATGAGGGTTCCCTGTTTCCTTCCAAGATGGTATCTTGAACACTGTGCTCTTACATGGCAGAAGGAATAAGAATGGACAGAAAGGTTCATGGGCTGCTAATTTCCTGGCATCTTTTTAAAAGGCTGCTCCTCCATTTCTGGGGTAGCTCTCATGATCTAAGCATCTTCTACAGACTCTATCTCTTCATAACATTGCTTTGGAAAAAATTTTTTTTTTTTTCGGTACTAGGAGATGGAACCCAGGGGCATTCTACCTCCAAGCTACACCCCCGACCCTATTTTTTATTCTTTATTTTGAAACAGGGTCTCACTGAGTTGCAAAGGGCCTCACTAAGTAGCTGAGGCTGTCCTCCAACTGCGATCCTCCTGTCTCAGCCTCCCAAATGCTGGGATTACAAGCGTGCGCCACCACGCCCAGCTGGAAATGAATTTTAACATGACGCAAAATATTGAAACTATAGCAGGTATACAGATATTTTTAAAAGGAAACTATCACTCTTGAGTATAATTGAATCCTAGCAGCAGGAAGGGTCATAAGCAACTTCAAACTCCAGTATTATGAAATGGCACATATGGCAAGAGAGATGTGCAATTTTATGTCACACATGGCCCTGTAAGTAGCGCCATGGAATCGAGGAGAGAGAAAAGAAGGCTCGATAGATGAGAAAAAATTCATAAGCTAAGAGGTATAGTTGAAGAAAATATTGGTAATTCAGTATAGAGAGGAAAGAAAACACGAACATCGTGGATTCCAAATAAAAATAATAGACAAAACTAATAATAAATAACTGCTAAGAAATTTCTAGAGCTGAGAATGGTAAATTCAGTCATTCAGAAAAGACAATAGAGCTCAAATAGTGTAACTAAAGTTAATATCTGTATAAGTCAGGGCGAACTAGTAGGATATCAAAGAAAAGTTAGCAATCAGAAGAAAAAGACTTTTATCTACAAACCGATAATCAAGCTGACAGCTGACTATTGTACAGAAACATGGAAGCCAGAGGCAAGGGAAAAATATCTTTAAAATGTGCTTTTAAAAACCCCAAGCCACCCATGGTGGCACATGCATGTAATCCCAGTAGTTGGGAGGAAGATTGCAGGTTTGAGACCAGTGTCAGAAGTTTAATGAGGACTTTCTTTCTTTCTTTCTTTCTTTCTTTCTTTCTTTCTTTCTTTCTTTCTTTCTTTCCTTCTTTCTTTCTTCTTCTTCTTCTTCTTCTTCTTCTTCTTCTTCTTCTTCTTCTTCTTCTTCTTCTTCTTTCTCTTTCTTTCTTTCTTTCTTTCTTTCTTTCTTTCTTTCTTTCTTTCTTTCTTTTTTGGTTTGTTTTCTTCTTGGTACTGGGGGTGGACCCCCCTGGGTTCAATCCCCAGTACCACAAAAGAAAAAGTAGTCAATGGCAGAACATGGTGGCACAGGCCTGTACTCCTAATACTTAGAAGGCTAAGACAAGAGGATATCAGGTCTGAGGCCAGCCTCAACAACTCAGTGAGACTGTTTCAAAATAAATAAATGAAGCCAGGTGTGGTGATGCACACTTGTAATCCCAGCATTCCGGAGGCTGAGACCTGAGAATTGCAGTTCGTGGACAGCCTCAGCTACTTAGTGAGGCCTTCTGCAACTTAGTGAGACCCTGTTTCAAAATACAGAATTAATAATAGGGCAGGGGATGTAGCTCAGAGGTTGAATGCCCCTGGGTTCCATCCCCAGACCCATAAAAATAAATAAAGAAATGAACAAATAAATGAAAATAAAAAGGGTTGGGGTGTTGCTCAAAGGTAGAATGCCCTTGAGTTCAATCCCCAGCACCAATAAATAAATAAATAAATAAATAAATAAATAAATAAATAAGAAAAATGTCCTTAAAATTTGGAACCTCAGAGATATGATCCTGAATCCTGAGAATCCTATTTTTAATGTTTTATAATCATATTATTGCAAGAGAACTAAAAACCATTCTCACTTTTAATGTCTGTACCTGTTAAAACTATTATATCCACTTAATTGCATTTATTTTCCATTCTTATTCTAGGATTACATGTATTTTGAGCTCTGTCCCTAAACATGATGTTGAAAGACACTGACAGAAGTGACTGGCATTACGTTTTGCTAATCCTCAGCAAAATGAAACCTTTTACTAAGAATATACAAACAAAGCTTTATTTTACTAAAATGTATTGGTACATTTTTTATGTATGTAATCAATCACACCAAACTTTAGTGACTTAAAAGAATTATTGTATGTAAGCTTGTATACTAATGTTAAATAAATACAAATTCTCCTCTCCAGGACTGGCTCATTCATACTGTACTAGTATTGGGAAGAGGTTTCAAAGTGTATTAATGTACCAGTATTGGGAAAGATTTCCAATTTTGAAAATACATCGTTTGTACTAAAGAAAGCCAGGATTGTCAGGAAGAAGGGCCTTTTTACATTTCTAAAGAGAAGTAAAGCAAGCCAGGAGCCAGGGAAAAGGGCCTCTTTATATTTCTAAAGAGAGACAAACTGCTTCAAGGATGGGAGGAAATCCCAGATCCCAGAGAGGCAACTTAACACATCTTGGGAGGGTAACAAAAGGTGTGGAGGTCTGTGCCCGAGACAGGGCTGCCCCCCCTCCCTGCCTCCGATGGGTGGATCTGGCTGGGATGGAGACAGCAGAAAACTGGGCTAGAGATAGGGCAACATGTCTACATATCAAAGGACCTGCCGCAGACTTGGTCAGGATAAGAACACTCAGCATGTAGAGGGTAGGGGATTGGATGTATTCACTCGAGCCCCCCCCCCCCCCATGCCATTCTGGCATGGGGCTGTAATTATCTTCTGTATTTCTATCTTTTTAATAAACTTCTTTAAATCTTCAGCAACTCTCCGAGCTATGTATATTTATCCTTAGCTCAGGACAAGAACCTGTGCTTTTTATCTTTGTGTGGTTGTGTTGGGGGAATTATTTCTCCCCTCACACACCGAACATATCTAACTGTAACACATACATGCAATTAACAGATCAGCTGAGGACTCACTCCTCCGAGGGGATCTCAGTCACATATTTGAACATTAGCTAAGGCAACAGGGACAAAAAGCCTCAGATCTTTCCTCAATGAGGAGGTCAGCCAAAGCCTTATCTATATGATGACTACATTACAAAAAGAACCAAGGGGTAGAAAAACAGACTCAGTTTTGTACCAGTATTGGGAAAGAGCTTCAAAATGTATGAATGTGGCACTATTGAGAAATATTTTCAGAATGTATGTGAAAACCACTTTGGTATTAGGAAGCTAGAAGCTTCAAAGAAAGGGCTGCAGATGTCCAGGCACCAATGGTAATTAGAAAGAGTATAGAAGAAGCCCAAAAGCCTAGGGTCTTTTACATTTCTAAGAGAAGCAACTTCCTCAAGGATGTGGGGGAATGCCGTGAGCCTCCAAGAGATCCTAGACTCCTGATAATCAATTCACACATTTTAGAGTGTAACAAAAGGCTTGGGGTCTGTGCCTGAGGAGACAGGGAGGAGACAGGGCTGGTCTACAGGAAGGAATCCCCACATCAAAAGATCTGCCCCCGCCCCCGAGAAAGGGTGGGTCTAGTTGGGTCAGAAGACTGGTTATAAAGCTACTCGATATCTGAAAGACTTCGGTGACTTCAAGTCATCCCACTATGTCACCCTTCATGGCATAGTGCTTACTTTAATTTACATTCTACCTTTCCATCTTTGTAATAATAAAAATTGCTTAAGCTTACAGCAAAAGAGTCCAGGCTAGTGTTTTCTATACCTAGTTCAGGAGAAGGACCCACGGTTACATCTCTCTCACCAAAACATTTTCCAGGAGCTCAACAGGGCCCCCAGAACAGTTTCCCCACCATAACAGGTTCACCAACCGTAACAAATTTATGTTCCTGCAAAATGTTATGCCCCATCCCAATCCATCACTGTATCCTGTGATCACAATTAACCTATATTCTTTCCATATGCAAAATATTCTCAAGCCTCTCAGGAGATCCCCAAAAGTCTATTTCAATGGTGGCAACAGACTCAAGACCAGTGTCCTTTAATCAGCATCTTTAGAGAATGCAAATCAGGATTCATAAACTCAGAAGACCTGACTAAAAGGACCTGTTCAGCATTCTGTTGTGGGAAAACATCAAAATAACTGCAACCATTGTAAGAGTGCTGCCTGTGAGAGCCAGCCCCCTCCCCTTTTAATTGGTGAATTGTGTTCATACATTGTGAGAGTACTGAAATGCAAGCTTCTGCTTAAAGGGTTAACGAAGCAACTCTGACTCCTGAGAAGCAGCTTGTAATGCCAGGCTGGGAGGCAAGCAGACTTCCTCTAATCGGTGAGCTATGAGTCTTGCCAAATGGCCTTCAAGGTTGGGAAGCAGCCCCGGCCCTCCCGCTGAAGGTCCTCCCCACATAGACATCTCTCAGGAAACTTATTGGCATGATAAACTGCTTGAGGAGTGATGAGCAGTCACAGGAGTTAGAAAATGTTAAAAGAGTTGTTTCTTTTAAGTTTAAAAGTAGAAATATATTTCTCCTTGAAGTAAACCAAAAGCCTGCCTGTGTCACTCCCTTATCTACAGTGAAGCCTCAAGTCTGGGCTCGCACCCGGTACAAGGGAGATAACATCCTAACATCCTGTCCCAAGCTTTCTTGAATAGATATGAACCCCCTAACATCCTGTCCCAAGCTTTCTGGAATAGATATGAACCCCACGTGAATACCCCTTCTGCGACTATAAATGTAGAGCTTGAAATGTGGTCGGGGTATCTTCTCTGAGGACTGGCCTGTGTGCTGGTTAAGGAGATTAGACCCTGGCATGCCAGTTTCTGCCGCGCTGCAATAAACCTGGCCTGTGATTTACAGCTTCTGGTGAGTTCTCTGTTGTCGGGGAAGGGGCGCCTCTTGGACCTTAACACCATCAAATGGCCTCCACGCAGCAGCTACTAGTCCACAGCAACTACAGAGTTCAGGTAGACCCTTTAGTCTAGGAATAGAGAATATTCTGCTTCCTGTAAGTCACTGCCTATGGCACTGTTCTCTGTTCTCTGTGATGTTGAGGAGATAGAAAGGAAATAGGCAGATAGGGAAAAGGCCTGGGTAGAAAAAACTAATTTCCCGAGTTTCCTGAGTTTCCTGAGGGGCAACAAATATCTGAAATTCTAAAGGCTCAGAGATAAGAAGGACCTGAGCTTCACAAAAGCCATTGGTTTACTAATCAACAAAGCCAGGAACAAGTCTGGCACTCCTGAAAGGAGACTCTTAAAGGACTTGCAAATACCCTATGCAAATTCTGAGAGCTGCTTCCCAGAATTCCTGGGATCCCAAAGTCACCCTTACCAAAAAGGGGACTCACAGACGTCGGGCAAAGGCCCTAGTCAGCCAGCAAATTGGGTTTTTCCCTCTTGGGACCCCCTCCCCTTTTGGGGAGCTGTTCTCTCTCTCTCGCAGGTCATGTTAGCCCTGAGAGAAGACAGGGTGCAACTGAGAGCATGTGGCTCGGGCTACTCTTGGGTAGTGACCTGAAGGCCTCTGCTGGACATCAAGGCTGACCAGGGCCCCTAGGGGTGACCTGAACCTCTTTTCTGGCAGATTGCATGGACTCTGGGAGAAAGTAGTTTGCAACTGATGGCACTTGGCTCGGGCAACACTCGGGTAGTGACCTAAAGGCAGTTACTGGACACCAGAGACCCGACAGCCAGAGTGGTGTTCTGCCACTTTTCCCTAATCCCTTCCGGCAGATTGCGTGGACTCTGGAAGAAAGCAGCCTGCAACTGAAGGCAATTCGGCTTGGGCTACTCTCAAGTATTGCCCTGAAGGCACCTGCTGGACCCCAAGAGTTCCGACCGCTCCTTTGGGGTGTTCAGCCATCTTTCTTCATTCCCTGCTGCTTTCAATAAACCTTTTACTCCCCTTCCTGAGGTCTGCGGGTGTCATTCTTGGCTCACCGTAGACAAGAACCCTGTAAGGAAATGCCGAGTTTCTTCTCAAGAAACTCTGTTTCATCCATAATGAAACTCCAGGTTTCTTCTCAGGAAACCCCCTGCTTCATCTTGGGGGCTCAGAAGAAACCTCCGTTTCAATGTTAGCTGTGTTTTCTGTGTTGTTGGCCCCTTCTCTAAGTGAAATGGCCATGTTTTTAACTGAGGACCTTTTGCAACCTCCTTCATGCCTATAACAAAAATTGACAAACAGAGGTGTCTCTTCATTTTGAAATGTCTCAATCTCTTTGTTTATACTTGCACGGTTTTCTTAAAACCTAAAACTCTACAGGCTTTCATGGACCAAACTGATTACAAAAGAAAAAGCCACTGAAAAGAAAAGCCACATCCACCATTCTTTATTATTTTCAATGCAGTCTTCTCTCTCTGGGCTTAGTCTTATCTTTTTCATATGATGGATAGGTTCTAAAAGCAGTAAAAACAAAGCAGAAACAAAAACAAAATACCCTCAGGTTCTTTTCAAGCTTCTGTTTGCATCTAGTTTGCTACCTGGCTAAATTCAGATTCAAGGGGTGTTAAAAGAGATGCTATTTGTTAATGAGAGAAACTCTAAAATATTGTGGATTTTTTTTTTTTTTACAATTTATAGCACAACATCTAACAAGTGATTTTTGTTGATTTATATGATCTGTAATGTAGCCTTTAGTTTATGATCGTATTGCTCAATCATACCTAATTATTCAATGGTCTGACAAATTTTATGCTAATGCTTGGATGCAGTTGGTTTCAATAATATCTTGTCAAATGGCCAGGTCAATAGATTCCTCTTGTGCCATCACTGAAATACGGACATTCCTCAAATTTGCGTTTGAGTGTCTTATCTATCTTATCTAAACTATCTAACTTGCCCTATAGCAGAAAAATTGGGGGGTGGAGGAAACATGGATACAATTTTTAATTAACTTTTATCAACCTAAATACAATATGTAGACAAATAGTCTAAAAGACGTTGCAAAACCAATAACCTCCGGAGACTACTTACTGCCCATTTTCAACAAACACAAAAATAAATTTGTCAGTTTTTGTTTGGAATTTCATTGAAGTTGGTTATAGATCAATTTGTAGCAAATATTTTAACCATATTGAAACATCTATCTAAGAATATGGTATGTATATTTTCTAACTTAATTCTATTAATTTTGTCATCTAAGAATTCAAGTTAGCAGGGCACATTAGTTTATCTTATACATTTTTGTTATATTTTTAACAGTTTATAGATTACTAAAAATAATTTTTGCATATTGGTGTATACTATTACCATTCTGAATTAACTCATTAATTCTAGTAGATTTCTTGTTAATTCGTTTGAACTTCTTGTACACAGAAGTGTCACTTATAGTAAAATAATTATACTATACACTTTCCAGTCATTATGGATTTTCTTTTTCTTTATTATATTTTGGCAAAACTTTCAGTATAATGATGAATAAAAGTATCACTAAATGTGTTTTCTTTGTTTCAAACTTTCCTTAAAGGAAAACTTCTTGATGGTTCACTCATGTATATGGTTTTATCATTAGGTTTTGGGTAGACACTCTAAATCAGATCGAGAAAATATTATTCTATTCCCAAATTGGGGAGGTTTTTTTTTTTTTACCAACCTAAATTTAATTAAATAATTTTTATACAGTTGCTGACAAGGCCATGTATTCTTTCTCTTATTATCTTATTCTGATGATCACATAAAATAGATTGGTTTATTTTTATTATTTATTTAACTAACCACTTAAAATTTTTGTTTATAGTTCTGTATCTCACCTTTTTATAATTTATTATTTGACTTTTATTTCTATATATTCTTATAAAGTTATTTACATTTATGTTCATGAAGAATTTTTTTGTGGTACTGGGAATTAAACACAGGGGCATTCTACCTTTGAGCTACACCCCCAGCCCTATTTTTTATTCTTTATTTTGAAATAGGGTCTCATTGAGTTGCAGAGGGCCTCACTAAGTAGCTGAGGCCATCCACAAACCGCGATCCTCCAGTCTCAGTCTCCCAAATGCTTTGATTACAAGGGTGCGCCACCAAGCCCAGCTATTCATGAAGGATTTGAGTCTTTTGTTTTCTCTCTCTGTCTCTCTGTTTCTCTCATTTTTTTTATTTTTTATTTTTTTGGTGGTACTGGGGTTTCTGGAAACCCTTCTACCTCCAGGCTACACTTCCAGACTTATTTTTTTTAATATTTTTTAAATTTGGAAACAGGGTCTCTTAAGCCAGCAAGGCTGGCTTCGAACCTGTGCCATCCTCCTTTCTCCTCCTCCCAAGCGCAGGGATTACAAGCGTGCGCCGCCACTCCCTGCTAGTTTTCTCTCTCTTTTTTTTAATAAGTTCATGGAGTTATAGAATCAGGGTTACCAAGACTCAGTACTGTGCTGGTGAATGTTAAGTCACTGGAGAGCCTTGGTTGATAGTATTGGTAATTATATTGGTTGAGAATTGTTCTACCACATTTTATACTTGGAGCAAATTGGTGTAATATCATTATTACAATTTCCTCTTTAAACTTATGTTAGCATTCATAGTGTTTTAGTTAGACATTGAACATAGTCTTCAAACTTAAAAGTGTGTGTGTATATATATATATATATATATATATATATATATATATATATACAGTTTATGTATTACTACAATTGATTTTTGCATAGTGATTGCTACTATTACCATGCTAAATTAATTCAATATTGATATTTATATATCTATACAATGTAAGTGAATGTATATATGTGTATATACATTTAAGTATATAAACTTAGAAGTTTGTATTTATATATAAAACTATATTGTAGTTGTAAATATACAACATATAAATATATAAATGTAAATACATAATAACTAAACACATGTAAACATACATAAGTGAAAAATATATATAATTATAAATATACTATAGGCTGGCATGGTGGCGCATGTTTGTAGTCCTAGTATTTGGGAGGTTGAGACAGGAGGATCACAGGCTCATAGCCAACTTCAGCTACTTAGTGAGCCCCTAGACATCTTAGTGAGACTCCGTTTCAAAATAAAGAATAAAAAATAGGGCTGGGGTTATAGCTCAGAGGTAGATGGGCCCTCCAGTATTACAAAAATAAATAAATAAATAACTATATAGTTGTATATCTATGTACATGGTATGATAAGTAGCATAGAATACTATATATAATTATATGTCCATCTATAATATATTATTGTATTAAATGTATTAATATACCATGAGTTATTTATGTATATATATAATTTGATAATATGGAAAATGTTTCCTCTTTTATAAAGAAAACGGTCTCAATCACATTTTGTCTTTTGAGAGACACTCTGATTTAATATGTTAATGCTATATTACAGAAAAAATAAATTCAAATGAAGAAAAGAAGAAAAAAATTCCTCATAATCCTATTACCTCACAAATACATGAGTAATTAGCTAGATAGTTACCAGTGGTTATTGTCAAATGTTATTGGAGAAATATGTTTACTACTAGTGGTTCCCTTTATTGCATGCTAAGACATTAAGAAGCAAGAGGACCAAGGATATAACTCAAGAGTGGAGCATGTACTTACTTGCCCAGTATGTATAAGGCCTAGAGACTGATACACACACACACACACACACACACACACACACACACACACAGAGAGAGAGAGAGAGAGAGAGAGAGAGAGAGAGAGAGAGAGAGAGAGAGAGATGCTTTCCCTTTAGCTGAAACATTAGCTAAATCACAACGGGAAAATAAAACCCAGAGGCAGAAACTAATTAGAAACATTGCTTTAAGGTAATGACGCACATACATATCTGTTTTGGGGATTCATTAAGTTTTAGTTTGGGAGTTTTTACGTAACTCACCTGAAAACTTGTAATTGTGGTTTGAAGTGTACATTTGCCAGTCATGTAAAAAAGGGGAAACTTTCTCATTTCACTGTTTTCTTTCGACAAAGACTCCATCAAAGTTTGGACTAAGTTTTAGGTGTCTGAGAAATAAAAAACAGTCAGGGCTAAAGTCCTGACTTTTTTTTTACGAGGAGCATCATTAAACCAGCAGCAGCCTGTAGCTACAGGCATGGTGGTGCAGACCTTAATCTCGGCACTTGAGATGTTGAGATGGAGGATCATGGGTTCGAGGCCAGCCTCAGCAATTTAGCTACTGAGAACCAAGTGAAAATGACTTTTAAAGGTATTAACATGCCATGAGATCACAACAGACAGCAGTACATTCGTTATAGGTGGGAGGAAAAAAATCTATCAACAGTGTTTCAGCCTGTCCACCTCCCCACAGACTTAGCAACTTGAATTCTAAGAGGGGTCAAAGCATTCCTTCAGTAAACCAAAGGAAGCCACACTTCATCCAAGTCCTGTGGTTTGCTCTGGCCATGTGGACCGCATCCCAGCCAGTCATGAAAAGACCTCCTTGAGCCAACTCTAGCCTCAAAGTTGTCAGCAAAGAGCACTTCTGTGTACAGAGAGCTCAGGGAGCAACCCTCCTCTCAGGAAAGAGAAAACTGAAATCTGAAAAAGAAAGAAAAGGTGCTTACCATTAATAGAAAGAAATGGATCCATCCCCAAGATTGTCTAGGAACATTTAAGCTTATTGAGATGGACAAGTTATATTGCATTCACTACATACATGACGACTGTTTAAAGAAAGGTCGGGACATTTTCCAGAACCAGTACTAGTTACATAACCTTCGTATCCCAGTGGAAACTAAAATTGAGGTACTTCTTGTTCAAATATTAAAATTTCTCCGGGCGTGGTGGCGCAACACTTGTAATCCCCACGCTTGGGAGGCAGAGACAGGAGGATCGCGCAGGTTCAAAGCCAGCCACGCTGGCTTAAGAGACCCTGTTTCCAAATTAAAAAGTATAAAAAATAGGTCTGGGAGTGTAGCTCAGAGGTAGAAGGGTTTCCAGGAACCTCAGTACCACCAAAAACAAAGCAAAACAAACAAACAAAAAACCCCAAATATTAAAATTTCAGAGCCAGGTATGCTGGCACACACATGTAAACCCAATACTGGTGATGCTGAGATCAAAGGATTTCAGACTTGAGGCCAGCCTCAGCAACTTAACAAAACCCATCAGCAACTTAGTGAGATCCCGTTTCAAAATGTTGAAATATAATAACTTGGAAAGGGCTGGTGGTATAGCTAGGAGATAGAATGTCCCTGAGTTCAATCACCAGTGCTGGGAAAAAAAAAAAAAAAAGATGCACAAAACTACTGAATTTCTGTCACAAGAATCCAGTTGCTTCCTAAAAGTATAAGATTTGGGAAGGAGCAGAGTCCATATTTCTGGGTGAGTCTGTCAAATCTGATTTGAATTGTTTTCCCGTGGTAACAATTTCCCTGAGACTGCATGGAAAACTTGTGTTAATATTGATTTATACTCTTACAGAATTCCAGTAACCTAACTATGTTAATGTTCAATCCAGAATCCTTAGGGAAGCTAACTTTAAGCACACTACATTTGCGACTTTTAAACGTTCATTTTGGAGGACCATTTGCCTCAGTATTATTATGTTACCTTGTGTCTTTATTTTGCCTCATTTGAAGAAATAAAAAATATCCATATATTTTGACACTGGAAATATTTCACATAACATTTATTTTATAGTAAAACAAAACTAGGTCCTTTTGAATGGGGTATAAAATTACTGCTGGTCCATATACTTGCTCTCCTGTAAGTCTTTGTTTTGCATTAGGGATTCTTTTAAATCTATCAAGCCAAAGTAAGTTCAATATTCTGTTTAAAGTAATGTTTAATTTACATTTCTAATGTTCAAAATTAATAATTGTGCATAATGGCATTGCAAAAAAAAAAAAAAACAGACAACTTTCATGTAACAAAGCAGTAAAAGACCAAAGGGAAATAGTATTTAATACTGATATAGTTACATTTGATTTGAGTCTAAGCTGAAGAATTCCTTCTAGAAAGAGAGTACTTAGGCAAAATGTTCCAGAATTCTAAAATCATTCACCAGTAGACTAAAATCCTTGGATGGAGCAAAATCATGAGCAAAAATAAGTCGCTTCTTCTTTAACATAAGGAATTACCTATAATAACAATAATGATAAAGATATATGGAATCTAGCTTCATTCTATATATCTTTATATAGGTTATTATAATGTAGCCAGATTCCATATATATATATTTTTTGGGGGGGTCAGTACTGGGGATAGAACCCAGGGGCATTCTACCTTTGAGCTATACTCCCAGCCTATTTTTTATTCTTTAGTTTGAAACAGGGTCTCATTGAGTTGCAAAGGACCTCACTAAATAGCCGAGACTGTCCATGAACTGAGATCCTCCCTGTCTCAGCCTCCCAAAAGCAGGGATTACAAGCATGCGCCACCATGCCCGGCTTACATTCCATATATTAACCCACTTAATTCTCATAAAAAGACCATGAGATAGATTAGTGTGATCCCTTCCATTGCAGAGATGAGAGAACCAACGTTGAATAACTGCACAGGTCACCCAGCTACCTGTGCTGCCCTGGTGCATTTTCTGACTCTGGCTCCAGCAGCTGCACCTCTAACCACTATATCAGCTATTTTTCCCTGTCTGTTTGATGTCCAATCACTTTGCACTAAAAACGAAATCACAGGAACAGAAATAGAGGAGAGCGATGGCATGCTACCCCAGGTATGTTCCGCGCTAGGATTCTGGCTGAGAAAGGCGTGTGTTTCCAAGGAGATCCTGTTTCACGGTGCTCTCTCCAGAGCGATTTTGTCTTGTTGCTTCTTGCGCTACTGTGGTATTGTCAATGGAAGCCCTTTCTTTTATGTTCTTCTCTCAGTTTTCTTTTTTCCAAGTCATGAATATATATTCAATACAAAAACCCTAAACAAAGTTGACAAGTCTTGACTATGAAATTCTCAGTGGATAATTTTTTTCCCTACACTTAACACAGGTCCAAATAATCTAGGTCGCCCTTTGCTAAGAGAGAATGTTTTCTAGCCCCCCATTATAATGGGGTGAGTCTCTTAAAGGGCTCTCATGCCAACTTGGGGTCTCTGCTCCAGGATGCTCCTGGCTCTGGCCCATTAGAGCTTCCCAGGTAAAATTGCTAAGGATTATTAGTCACTCTTGCAAAAGCTTAAGAATGTGTCAGTACTTGGGTAACTCACATGCTTCAGATCATTGCTAACTTTTGGGCCCCACAGATTTCTTGAACTTTCCTCAGACCTCAGCTTTGCTTGCTAATGAATTTTAATTACTCTAACTCAGTCCTTTTAGTTTTCTACATCATCTGCTTTGTAACACTGCCAGAAATGGGGTGTGACCGTTAAAATTGCAGACTTTTTTTGTATAAAGAGCATGAGAGAAAGTATTATAATGTCCTTAAAAATTAAAATAAATTTCTACTCTAGAATGATATATATTATTTATGGCAATAATTTTTAAAAATATCCCTTTTATTTTCTATTAGAGAGGTCCTATATGACGTTTCCTCCAATCTACTATGGAATTTAAATCCTTTGAAAATGTTTTCTTCCGTGGCTGCTTTATTAGGCAATAAACCATTGAATTACCACGACAGTTACTGTTTTACGTCTAGGGCCAGAAAAATTTATCTTGGGACAATTTCTAAAACCATGATTTTCTTGAAAGTCTTAAAAGCATGTTCTCAGTCGTCTTGGTTAATCATCATTGAATCTTTTTTATTTGTTGTTTTTGTTAAACTCTGTTCTGCGCCAAACAGACTCAGAAAATAAACAGCATTAGGAACTATTGCTTACTCAAGGGTGGGCAGATGAAGGATGCTAGACAGAATCAATTCGGATAACGGAACATTATTTACTTTGTAAAATCATTGCCGCCTACAGCCTTTCCCTCCTACCCTGCCGAGGAACTGAAGAAAACGAGAGTAAAAGGAGAGGCGGCGCTAGATCATAGCTTCCTGCACTGAAAGATACTCATCTTCTTAGCCAAGTTAGGTAGTACTGATATAGGAGCAGAAATAAAAGATTTTGGAGTTAGAACGTGAAGTGCCAGCTCTGCACGCTGATGTACAGATGAGAATCCCGCGAAACTTACATCATGCACATAAAGTTACGCTAGAACTAACAGTTAAAAACGGGTCGACAGATATTTCTCCTTTTGTTGGCTAGAATTTCTTGAGACCACAAAAGAGATATAAAAGATTTCAAAGCACTTCGGTGTGCCGTCTCTCCCAATAAATTTTAATTTAAGAAATTCATGAAAATAAAAATTTTGAGTGAATGAAAAAGAAGATCTCTAAAAAGCAAGAGAATGCCAAGAGCCTACTGCCTGACGAATGCATGTGTAGCTGGCTAGATCATTAGCCGTGGTTTGTCAAGTGCTGCTGAAGAAGGATTTATGCTAATGGTGGTTTGCTTTATCTTATAGGAAGACGTTAATTTAATCAGTGGCTCCCTTTCTCTTTAGCTAAAACAATAGCTAAATTGCATGGGGAAAATAAAACGCAGAGGAAGAAACTAATTGGAAACATTGCTTCTAGGTAATGAAGCACTTAGGCATCCGTTTTAGAGTTCCATTAAGTTTTAGTTTTCGGAAGTTTTCCCATAATTCACCTGAAAAACACATAATTTGGATGGGAATGTGTAAGTGCGAGGGCCACTGGACACAGGGGGATCTTTGTCATTTCATTGCATTTAATTTCACCAAA
Organism: Muscardinus avellanarius; assembly: GCF_963383645.1. Classification (NCBI taxonomy): domain Eukaryota; kingdom Metazoa; phylum Chordata; class Mammalia; order Rodentia; family Gliridae; genus Muscardinus; species Muscardinus avellanarius. Next base: position 126,156,295 of record NC_137790.1, read on the forward strand.
CATGCCAGCAAAAATTTCCAAGCTTTCAAGGGTAAAAAGACGAACAGAGGCAATATGGCACTACTTAAGAAGCCTCGAAAAGGAGCAACAAATGTAAACCTTGACCAGGTGGTAAGATGGGTTAATGAGATTTATATGATATTCTGCAGGAACACGATGAAAGAGATACACATTCTTTCTGGGTAGGAGACAACATCAATCGTACTATAATCTCTCTCTCTCTCTCTCTCTCTCTCTCTCTCTCTCTCTCTCTCTCTCTCTCTCTCACGTTTAAGCCCTCTATTTTCTTCCTCCTCTCCATACCCCAACCTATTCTCATTTTGGAGATAAATTTCAAGAAGAGTCAAAGATTTCTTCAGTAAACCAGAGGAAATCACATCTGTTCTACATTTTGTAGTTTTCTGGAGCCAAATGAGCATCCCAGGCAGCTCCAGGACTCAGTGGGATGTCTTTTTAGACAACTGAGGAAGGTAGCATTTCAGACAGACAGCACGTGAGCATCTCCTGAGCACATCAAGTAGCCCTCTCCTAGGAAAGAGAAAACTGTGATCTAAGAGGCGATGCTGTCCTAGCAATGAGGACAAGAAAGGGAGGAGTCCCAGCTCATCCAGGGACAATTTTGCTAGCTGATTAGTCTGGGTTTATTTTCATACTGATTACAAAGAGACTATTTAAAGAGCTGTCTAGATCTTTTCCAGAAATGGGATTGGTTATATAATTTGTGATGCCTAGAGAAAACTAAAAATGTGGGGCTCCTGGTCAAAGGAAGACACAGACAGGAACACATTTAAGCATATGTGGAGGCTCTGTGCGGCGAGCCAGCTCCCGAGCCTGTGCAGCCAGCCCTGGCCAGACAGTGAAGCCAGTTAGACAGGGAGCAAGCTAATTTTTTTCCGATCCTGTCTACTTTGGGATATTACAGGCATCAGAATATAGCAAGTGAAGGTCTGAGTCCTAGCTCAGTCACACGTCACCTATTGGATATGGGGCAGGTTATTTTGAGTTCATTCATGAAATGTGGCCATACAAAATAAGCTTCCATTAAAGGTCCTATCACCCGTATGCATAATACATGTGAGTTTATTCTTGTGGATTTATGAATAATAGAATATGTTCTAAGAGAAGAATGTGAGAAAATGACTTTAAAATATTGCCATTAGTTTTCAAACAATTATACTAAAGTTGGAGTCAACACAAAAATATTAGTTTAAGAAAATATACTTTGATGTTTAAATAAAAGCTGAATAAATATTCAGTTTAAGGAACACAGCATGTTCATTATATGTTCTTCATAATGTATTATATATAGTATACATACATTTAAGGGATGTAACAGGCTGGGCATAGTGGCGCACGCCTATTATTCCAGTACTTTGGGGGCTGGGACAGGAGGATCCCAAGTTTTCAAACACAGTCTCAGCAATGTAATGAGACTCTTAACAACCTAGTGAAACCCTATTTCAAAACAAAAAGTAGCTGGGTGTGGGGGCGCACGCTTGTAATCCCCGCGCTTGGGAGGCGGAGACAGGAAGATTGCACAGGTTCGAAGCCAGTCTCGCTGGCTTAAGAGACCCTGTTTCCAAATAAAAATATAAAAATAGGTCTGGGAGTGTAGCCCAGAGGTAGAAGGGTTTCCAGGAACCGCCGTACCTCTACATGCACACAAAAAGTAAAACAGGCTGGAGATAGAATGCTCCTGGGTTCAATCCCTAGTAACACACACATACACACACACACCACAGGACATAGTATGTACATTATATAATCTGTAAATTGCATTCTTTATAGTAATCTTTTACTGTTACTCTTTAGTCTTCATAGGTAGATTATTTTAAATTATATAATACATAATAATTAGGGGGGCACTGGGGATTGGACCCAAGGACATTCTACCTCTACGCTACACCCCCAAGCCCTTTTGAATATTTTGAAACAGGATCTTCCTGTGTTGCTGAGATGGGTCTCAAACCTGCACTCCTCCTATTCCAGCCTCCCAAATATTGGGATTACAGGTGTGAACCATCATGCCTGGTAGGACTTAATAATTTAAAAAAATATGAGATTTACTTTATTTTGTCCTTCAATATCGCACAGAAAGGTAGAAGAACCACTTCTTGCCTGTAGAGAGCTAGCTCACTCGTTTTCCCCAGCACATCCTTAGGCACCTGGTACCCATGTTTTAAGTGTCTGTTCCCCTGAGCAAGATCACTGTCATTCTTACTCCATAAGAAAACAAAAAAGAAAAGCAGCAGAGAGAAGGATATTTCTGGCAGCATCTAATACCATCTCCAATCACGTCTTCGTAAGATGTTGCAAAGACAGGTTCCTGCTGACTGTCTGGGAGTTCCCACCTGCATCATGAGATGCTGTCTACTGTGTGCACGGACCCTCTGGGAAAGATACCTTATTAAGTCATTGTGGGAGAGCAGAGGCAGGAATTATAGTTTAAAAATAAAAGAAGCTATGGTATGAACATTCGATATGAGATCTACCCTTTTAACAAATTTCCAAACGTGTAACATAGTATTGTCAACTACATGCACATTTTTCCGTCCATAGCACACGCAGAATCATCGTACAACACTGAAGCTTTATATCCATTGAACCACAGTTCCTCAGCTCCTGTTCTCAGGTCCTCAAAACGCACCCTGTCTCTGCTTCTATGAGTTTGACTGCTGCAGGCACCTCTTATCAGAGGAGTAGTGTAGTATTTATTCCCCTGTGACTAGCTTATTTCAATTAGCATAATGTTCCCAAATAATTACTAATCTTATTTCTTACCAGAGAGAAACATCAAGTCAGACAGAACCAGTAAAATTCCCAATGTCACAAATATAGGAATTAATAATGACGCAGTTTGACCTTCCTATTCAAAGACAAACTTGTTATCAGTTAAAAAGACTTTTGAAAATATTGCTAATGTATTAGTGTCTACCAGACCCCTTGCACAAGCACTTTACATGTTTTGACACATTTGTGTGTGTGTGTGTGTGTGTGTGTGTGTGTGTGTGTGTGGTACCAGGGATTGAACTCAGAGACATTCTACCTCTGAGCTATACCCTCAGCCCTTTTTATTTTTATTTACTTATTTTTTTATTTTGAAACAGGATCTCACTAAGTTGCTGATGCTGGCCTCAGACCTGCAATCCTCCTGTCTCAGCCTCCCAAGTCCTGGGAGCACACGTGTGTGCCCCCACCCACCAGCACATTTATTGACAAATTTACTCCTATAACACAACTCCCGAATGGCTGCTCATGTTGGCCCCTTTTTTATAGTAGAGAAAATACACTGAGGCAAAGGGAGGCATGGTGAGTTACAGAGCTGGAGGGCCTAGCTAGGGTTCATGTTCTTCCTCTCTAGCTATTCTGAAATCAACTCAGTTGCTGGCTCAGAAGCACAGTTCTGCAGCTGGGAGAGCCCCCCTCCCCCCCCAAAAAAAGTCTTTGGCTGCATCCACAGCTTCTCCTGATGTGGACAAGAAGATCACCCCTCAGGGGTCAGGTTGGTGAAGGGGTGGACAGGGCTGAGGTTCTAGCCCAACGCACTGCTTAGAACCGAGCAGGTTAGAGGACCAAAGGCTTTGGAAAATGGAAAGTTGCCCGATGCGATGCAGTAATATCCTAATTGATTAAGCAGTTGAATGATTAAGCAAACTAGATGATGAGGTTAAAGGCTGCTACATGACATACACACACACACACACACACACACACACACACACACACATGCACAGGAGTGTGAGACTCACAGAACCTCAAAGCCCCGATGAGTAGGCACACATTTTCTGGCTGGCAGAAACTATTGTTCACCCTCCTCACTTTATCTGAAAGCACGCAATGTGCAATAATTTCAGTAATTTGAAAAAAAATTTTTTTTCAAAATAATTTTTTGTGTAGTAATTTCAATAATTATTTTCAAATATGATAGTTTTGGTGGGGCTGCTATTCACGAAACAGAGCTGCTCTGCCTTTCTGTCAAGAGATGGCCAGGGCTTGGTCAGCGTCTTGCTTATGTGTGGAACTGGTAAAGAATAGTGTTTTATTCCATTCTGTGAGAATATCTTGAACAATGAAAAAAATGATGTGGGAAATTTATGGGTCAATCAACAGCCCTCAACCTGTCACACAGTACACTCATTCTCCATTTAATTATTGACACATTTGTTTATATATTTTTGCCGTACTGGGAATGGAACCCAGAGGCATTCTTCCTCTGAGCTATATCCCCCAATCCTATATTTTTTATTCTTTATTTTGAAACAAGGTCTGAGTTGCAGAGAGCCTCACTAAGTAGATGAGGCTGGCCACAAACCGCAATCCTCCTGTCTTCCAAGTACTGGGATTACCAGCGTGCACCACCACGCTCAGTTAGTGACACTTTTTATGTGTGTGTGTGTGTGTGTGTGTGGTACTAGGGATGGAACGCAGGGCCATTCTACCTTTGAGCTACACTCCCAGCACTATTTTTTTATTCTTTATTTTGAAACGGGGTCTCACCGAGTTGCAAAGAAGCTCACTAAGTAACTGAGGCTGGTCAAGAACTGAGATTCTTCTGTCTCAGCTTCCCAAGTCCTGGGATTACAAGTGTGCACCACCACGCCCTTAGGTATTCAGTATCATGAAGGACACCAAAAGAAGACAGTAGAAACACTCTGTGCAGGGCTGCCCTGTGCACTCAGGAGGTCTAGCAGCTCTGAAGCCTGCCCTTTCCCTGCTGGCAAAGTCCTTATCTAAGTGGCAACCACAAATGCCCCTTCCCATGCACCCATCCATGTCTAATAGGACATGTTCATGTCTTGGTTTTTCCTGTGCTAAAATGTCCCTATGTGGATCTTTAAGGAAGAGTCTAGAGTCAGGAGCCACAGGCAATGTCTGTACCTCACTGGCATAGACCTCAGATATTTATGCCTAAATTTACAAACAAAAAAAAAATTGTAGAAATTCCCACTCCCTGAGGTTACATCCTAAATCCTCTATTTACACCCTATGCACTTTTGAGAAAAATTCTGAGCTCATTCGTGTCATTATTGCCTCATCCAGGGCTGAGTCTCAAGGAATAAAAATCTGAAGCAAATGTTTGAGACTCCCAACGTGCTGGAATGGCTGGTGCTGGTGCAGGCCAGGTCCACAGGTAGCTCCTTGAGTAAATGAGGCAAGAGCACCTCTGATGGCAACCAAGAGGAAGGGCTGGGGAGCCATTCTAAGGAAAAGTACTCAGAGTTCATCAGAGATAAAACGCATGCCAAGTTTCCAGGGCAGAAGCAAGTGTTTAACAAAAAAAAAAAAAAAAAATGGACCAAAAGTCAGGAACACATGGAGATGGAATTTCAGCATTAGTGGGCCAGGAGCATCAGGGTAGGAAGGTCTGGGAAGGCAGCCAGACTATTGTGTGCTTTGGGCCTGTTCGTGCTGCTCAGTGCTAAGGCTTGCATAATTTCCTGACTATATTAAAATCCACTCTACTATATGCTTTGAATGCTGTGTTGAGAGATGGTGGTTAGAGAAGGCGGCAGAGTGGCCACGGAGGTCAGTGAGATGCTGCGGAACTTCAACGGGGAACCAATGTGCTTACAGTTGCATTTTGTTACAACGTTATGGCTATGTAGAGGACAGAGGCAGTTTGGATATTTTAGCGGTACAAAGGGGTACAAAAAAGGACAATTATTTGAGGAATCTTTGGGAGGTAAGATAGGTTCACACATGACAATTAATTTGAAATAAGTTAGTGCACCCTGGAGAGTTTTTGAACTGGCTAAGTGGACTGCGTTATTGTCAATCAAGAAGACAAGAAGACAGACAGGCAGGTGTGGTGGTGCACCCTTGGAATCCCAGCATTCGGGAGGCTGGGGCAGGAGGATCGCGGTTCACCAGAGGCTTTTTGAAACTCAGTGAGACCC